>NW_015398205.1:0-1846 GCF_001527695.2 Protobothrops mucrosquamatus
AAAGAAAGAAAGAAAGAAAGAAAGAGGAAGGAAGGAAGGAAGGAAGGAAGGAAGGAAGGAAGCAAGGAAGGAAAGAAGAAAGAAGAAGAAAGAAAGAAAGAAAGAGAGAGAGAGAGAGAGAGAGAGAAAGAAAGGAAGGAAGGAAGGAAGGAAGGAGAAATGAGGGAGGGAGGGAGGGAGGGAAAGAAAGAAGGAAGCAAGGAAGGAAAGAAGAAAGAAAAGGAAGAAAGAAAGAAAGAAAGAAAGAAAAAAGAGAGAGAGAGAGAGAAAGAAAGAAAGGAAGGAAGGAAGGAAGAAAGGAAGAAAGGAAGGAAGGAGAAATGATGGAGGGAGGGAGGAAGGAAAGGAAAGAAGGAAGGAAGGAAGCAAGGAAGAAAAGAAGAAAGAAAGAAAAGAAAGAAAGAAAGAAAGAAAGAAAAAAAGAAAGAAAGAAAGAAAAACAAAGAGGGAGGGAGGGAAGGAGAAAGGAAATGAGGGAAGGAGGGAGGGAAGGAGGAAGAAAGAAAGGAAGGAGGGAAAGAAGGAAGGAAGGAAGGAAGGAAGGAAGAGAAACGCCACATTCCACTCTTGACTGTGTCCCAATATTTCAAACGAAAAAAGACCTAAACGTGTTCTGCATGTGAGAATTCTTTAAACGTTTCTTCCTTGGGGCCAGAGAAACCTCAAAACCAATGAACAGAAATGCCACTTCAATTGTAGCTCTTGTGCTTTGCATTTATCAGGAAAATGTTGGTTTTAAGGCCCCCCCCCCTTTGCCTGTGTTTGGCTTCCCCCCAGGCTGTCTCACCGACCCCTGCCTGCCCCGGGGCAGCCGCTCTTGCAGAAGGACCCTCGTCTCCGACAGGACCGTCTGTGTGTGCAGCCACTTTTTCAGAGGGAGACACTGCAACGTGGGTGAGCCCCCTCCCACCCCCCCACCCACCCCCCAGTGTGACCGGAAGTGAAAAGTTGCACGTGTGTCCCGTGGGGTTGATTTTGCCTTTTTTTAATAGCACGAGGCCTGCGGCTGCCTTCCTTCTTTGCGAGAGCGTTAATTCCCTTCGGCACATTCAGATCCCCCTACCGTCTAGGTAGTCCTCTAGTTTACGACCGCAGCTGAGCCCAAAATCAGTGTCGTTAAGTGAAAGATCGGTTAAGCGGGTTTTGCCCCCCTCCCCATTTTACGACTTTTCTCGCCACGTTTGTTAAGCGGGCCACTGCAGTTGTTCATTTAGTGCAGGGGTAGTCAACCTTGGCTCTTTTATGACTCGTGGACTTCAACTCCCAGAATTCCTGAGTCAGCTAAGCTGGCTCAGGAATTCTGGGAATTGAAGTCCACGAGTCATAAAAGAGCCAAGGTTGACTACCCCTGATTTAGTGACCCGGTTGTTTAAGCGAAACCGGCCACCCCCTCGACTTTGCTTGTCAGCAGGTCGCAAAATGGGATCACGTGACCCCGGGAACACGGCGACCGTCATAAATGGGAGTCAGTCGGGCCCAGCGTCTGAATTTTGATCACATGACCACGGGGGAGGCTGCAAAGGTCGTTAACTGTGAAAAACGGTCCCAAGTCACGTTTTTCGGTGCCGTTGTAACGCTGAACAGTCACTAAATGAACCACTGTAAGTAATAATAATAATAATGTAATAATAATATAATAATATAATAATAATAATAATAATAATAATAATAATAATAATAATAATAATAATAATAATAATAATAATAATAATAATAATAATAAAGTTGGAAGGGACCTTGGAGGTCATCTAGTCCAACCCCCTGCTCAGGCAGGAAACCCTAGACCATTTCAGACAAATGGCTGTCCAGTCTCTTCTTAAAAACTTCCAGTGTTGGAGCATTCACC
>NW_015398205.1:5276-7047 GCF_001527695.2 Protobothrops mucrosquamatus
CCTCCTCCTCCTCCTCCTTTCCCCCTCCCCTCCTTCCCCCTGCTCCCTCCTTCCTCCTCCTCCTCCCCCTCCCTGTCTGCTCCTGCTGAGTTCCCAGGGACATCCTCCAGTTGCCCCATTGAGTGCAGAGTTGCATGCAGAAGGGCGACCGAAGGACCCCAGATGGCAGCCACCCCCCCCATCACCACCCCTTTTAAGATGTGTTGCATGTTTGTGGTGGCCATCTGGACTTTTCGACCCCACCCTACGGCCACCTCTGCTTGAATTCCTCTTCAGCTCCCAGAAGACTGAAGCGAGGAGGAGACGCTGTGGAGCCCCATCGCTCAGCAGACAGAAAAGCAGGAAAGGAAGGCTGCATCTCAGGACCTTCTGGATTAGCCTTGGGGAAAAATCCTCGGCTTTGATTTTTCTGCACTGGCAAAAAGCTTTCGACGCTTGCACTGGCATCCTTACTTTCACGTTCAGCTCTCAGAAACTTCGGGTCGGTGATAAAACCGCCGATGTAGTGTGGTGAAGGTTCAGGAAAGGGCGTCATTAACAGGGATTTCTCGTTTCCTTCAGCCCGCTGACATCAACCATCCACGTGGTTTTGGGACAACATTTTTTTAACAGTACCACCGGCTTTACTCAAGAATTTAAAGTAGAGAAGTACATCGTGCATCCTGACTTCTCCGTGTTCAACCCAACCGAAAATGATATCGGTGAGCTCTTTTCTCGCCTGTTGTTGTTGTTAGTTGCGAAGTCGTGTCCAAGACCCATCGCGACCCCACGGACAACGTTCCTCCAGGCCTTCCTGTCCTCTACCATCTTCTGGAGTCCATTTAAGCTCACGCCTACTGCTTCAGGGACTCCATCCAGCCACCTCCTTCTCTGTCGTCCCCTTCTTCTCTTGCCCTCCATCTTTCCCAGCATTAGGCTCTTCTCCAGTGAGTCCTTCCTTAAAGTGGCGATCCCTAACCTTTCCACTGGAGTGGGAGGTCGGGGACAGGGGATGGTTTTGTGCGTGCACGCTGCTTTCACAAACATAGCTTCGGGCTTGGGCATGCACACTCGCTCATCACTTCCACGGCCTGTTCTGTAATGGGCTGCAGTCCGGCACTGGTCCATGGACCAGTGGATCCTGATGTAAAGGGTCAATTCCTTTTATTGGATCAATTGGAGGTTCCATTCAGGATCAATCTCCCTGTGTAGAGAACACGGTAAGCCGTTCCACTGGTTAATTGTCCTCACTGTGAGGAAGTTTCTCCTTAATTCCAGGATGGTTCTCTCCTTGATTAGTTTCCATCCGTTGCTTCTTCTCTTGCCTTCAGGCGCTTTGGAGAATAGCTTGACTCCCTCTTCTTTGGGGCAGCCCCTGAGATACTGGAAGACTGCTATCATGTCCCCCCTCGTCCTTCTCTTCACTAGACTAGACATACCCAATTCCACAACCGTTCCTTGTATGTTTTAGCCTCCAGTCCCCTGATCATCTTTGTTGCTCTTCTCTGCACTTCTTCCAAAGTCTCAACACCTTTTTTTTTGTAGTGTAGTGACCAAAACTGGATAAGAGAAGACCTGGTCAGCACCACTGACAAAGACAAAAAAAGGACAAATTGAAATCCAGGCAGTCATTTCTCATGCCAGCGAGTTTCAGCATAGAATAAGCACTAAGGCTGTGGGGCAGAAGATGACCTAATGATAATTAAATCCCACCCTCTTACCTATGTAACCTGTTCTTCCCCTCTCTTGCAGCTTTAATTAAACTCAAGAAAGCCAAGGAACGCTGCGCGGT
>NW_015398206.1:0-2089 GCF_001527695.2 Protobothrops mucrosquamatus
CCTTGGAGGTCATCTAGTCCAACCCCCTGCTCAGGCAGGAAACCCTATACCATTTCAGACAAATGGCTGTCCAGTCTCTTCTTAAAGACTTCCAGTGTTGGAGCATTCACCGCTTCTGGAGGCAGGTTGTTCCACTGGTTAATTGTTCTAACTGTCAGGAAGTTTCTCCTTAGTTCTAGGTTGCTTCTCTCCTTGATTAGTTTCCATCCGTTGCTTCTTGTCCTCCACTCAGGCGCTTTGGAGAATAGCTTGACTCCCTCTTCTTTGTGGCAGCCCCTGAGATATTGGAACACTGCTATCATGTCCCCCCTCGTTTTTCTCTTCATTAAACTAGACAAACCCAATTCCAGCAACCTTTCCTTATATGTTTTAGCCTCCAGTCCCCTAATCATCTTTTTTGCTCTTCTCTGTACTCTTTCTAGAGTCTCAACATCTTTTTTACATCGTGGTGACCAAAACTGGATGCAGTATTCCAAGTGTGGCCTTACCAAGGCATTGTAAAGTGGTATTAATACACTTCATGTGATCTTGATTCTCTCCCTCTGTTAATGCAGCCTAGCACTGTGTTGGCCTTTTTGGCAGTTGCAGCACACTGCTGGCTCATATTTAAGTGATTGTCCACTAATAAGGGCAGTTCGGAAATCTCCGTTTGGTTATCAATGACAGACACTCGCAGATACAGAACGTTTATTATACACATTAGAAAACTACAATATTACATTACTTTTCGACATAATTGCCATTCAAATTGAGGCACTTGTCATAACATGTTACAAGGTTTGAGATTCCTTAGTAGTAGTCGCTTGGTGCCAAATCTGGGCTATGGGTGGGGGTGATCAAAAAGATCCCAACGGAACTGCTTCAGAAGTTCTTGGGTGAGTCTAACAGTGTGTGGGCGAGCATTAAGATAAGATAACCTTTATTGTTATTTTTTTACTGTGGGCACAACGGCACACATCAAAAATGAAATTTAGTTGTCCGCTCTCAAAGTTAAATACATACATGACACACACCTAAAACATACTATATACAACCTATGTCTAGACCCACACCCCTACATATACATAACAAATAAATATTAAATACTGTCCATCTTGAATATATAACGGAAGGAGGAAGCTTGAGAGTTCACGAAGTTAATGCTATATGGAATGAAACTATGGCTGAATCTGGATGTTCTGCTACGGATACCACGAAGCCCCCTCCTCCCAGAAGGTAACAAGGAAAACAGGTCGTGAAGAGGATGTGTAGCATCCCAGATAATCTTGCAGACCCTGCTCAAGCAACGCTTCTGTGCTATGTCCTGGATGGGAGGGAGGGAACTGCCAATACTCTTCAGCCATCCTCACCACTCTGTCGTGAACCAACACCACACCGGAAGTGGTGCCATAGAAAATCCCACCAAATGTGAAGATGCCAAAGGAGTAACTGCTAGTGAAGTTCATGGAGCGTGGTTCGACCATCAATTCAGAAACCTACTGTGAAACGTTACAAAAACCCAGATCAGCCATCCATAACAAGCGTTGGGGCACACTGACTTCCGGTGTGGCTCCACACACATTTGCCCTACTCAAGTGACTCTGAGGACACAGATAAGCCTCCAGGTGGCCTCAAGGACTCTCTTAAAAAATACAAATAACCAGCTGTCTGCAAGGAATATAAATCCTTCCATTCCCCATCATCCAGTCAGAGCTGAAGAAGCTTCTTGAAGAAGCAAAACATCTTCAAAGAAAAAAAATCGTCTCTTGAAATAGCATCTTTGGGATTGGCAGCAGACATTTTAGTCCAATAGTTTGGGTTTGCACACCCAAAAGGATAAACTATAGTTATCTGGGTATATTTTCTGAATACATAGAACTGATTGGCCAAGGATAAACCCTTTTCAGTGCCATCTTTTTAAAAACATACTGTGGTTAATTATGTGCCATCAAGCTGATATCAACTCTTAGCCACACAAATTGTTCTCCATGAATGCATAGTTTGTAGATGACTGCATTCCTGCAATTTGTTTAACCTGGCTGCTGAATTAATTCATTTTCTGAATTTGCAGAATATATAAATTGCATGGGGCAGATTTACATACCCCAAG
>NW_015398206.1:5606-7047 GCF_001527695.2 Protobothrops mucrosquamatus
CTAGGTATTTGCAAGACCGCCTCCTACCAAATATCTCCCTTCGACCAGTCCGCTCCCACAGAGAGGGCCTCCTTAGGGTGCCGTCGGCCAGTCAATGCCGGCTGGCGACCCCCAGGGGGAGAGCCTTCTCTGTGGCAGCTCCTGCCCTCTGGAATGACCTACCCCCCGACCTACGTACAACTGCGGACCTGCGCCTCTTCCGCCGAGCCTTGAAAACCCATCTATTCCATGCGGCCGGCCTGGCGTAGTTTTGATTGGGCTTTGCTAGGGGTTTTATATGGGGTATTTTAGAGCAGGCTTTTATTCAATATTTATTGTGATTTTTATTATTGCCTGTTCACCGCCCTGAGTCCCGTAAGGGAGATAGGGTGGTATATAAATTTAAATAATAAATAAATAAATAAATAAATAAATAAATAATAATAATAATAATAATAATAATAATAATAATAATAATAATAATAATAATAATAATAATAATAAAATTGGAAGGGACCTTGGAGGTCATCTAGTCCAACCCCCTGCGCAGGCAGGAAACTCGATACCATTTCGGACAAATGGCTGTCCAGTCTCTTCTTTAAAACTTCCAATGTTGGAGCATTCACCGCTTCTGGAGGCAGGTTGTTCCACTGGTTAATTGTTCTAATTGTCAGGAAGTTTCTCCTTAGTTCTAGGTTGCTTCTCTCCTTGATTAGTTTCCATCCATTGCTTCTTGTCCTGCCTTCAGGCGCTTTGGACAATAGCTTGACTCCCTCTTCTTTGTGGCAGCCCCTGAGATACTGGAACACTGCTATCATGTTCCCCTTCGTCCTTCTCTTCGTTAAACTAGACATACCCAATTCCAGCAGCCTTTCCTTATATGCTTTAGCCTCCAGTTCCCTAATCATCTTTGTTGCTTCATTGGCTTCTCTTCTTTTGCCTTCCACAGTTCGTGGGACAGACACAGTCATGGTGAAATCATGTTGTGCGATAAACTGCAACAACAAATTTTCACTGGGCAATAATATCTCCTTCCACAGGTAAGTCAAACCTCCTTCCATGGTTGAATGGGTGAATGGAAACAGCAAATCTTAGCGGGGAGTTGCTCCCTTTATCAATGGCATTGATCTCCACCAGGCCCATCTGACTGGTTTTAAACCTGGTCAGGAACCATCACAGATGGCAGAGGAGGGAAAAATAAGGAAGCCAATTGTAATGGTATGTGGGAATGACCTTGGAGACGAGAGGAAGAGAAGAGTTGCTTAGGGAGCAGTCAGATAAGAGGAAGCATGGCCCACAGCTGCATAGGGCACGAAGCAAAAAGATCAGCAAGGACCCTCTCTTAAGTTCTCAGGCTGTAAAAGAGAGGGAAGAGTTGTACAGGTGGTCTACCTAGGACAGGGGTATGGTGCAATGGAAGATCTGCAAGAAATATCATTTGCCTGTAAGCAAGAACTGGTGG
>NW_015398207.1:0-1687 GCF_001527695.2 Protobothrops mucrosquamatus
GAAAACTAACCTATTTTCAATATTTAACTTTATATAAAATAGCATTTTTTATTTTTTTAGAGATGGCTGGAGACTTGTATTTCAAGGTTAATGTTAATATAGGATGTGTCTGAAATGATTTTATGCAGTAAGAAGGATTCATTCTGAAGGAAAATATATTGTATAATCAATATACTATTCATTTCTATTAAATGTATTGATGGTAAATATATTTTTCAATTAAATTATGTAGACATGCTGTTCACATTGAATTGCATAATACATCATCAAAATAGGGTGTCTGAAAATGAACAAATATTGAACAGCTTTTTTGCATTGTAGTAATAATGTAATATTTTCCAGAATGTTAAAAGGTAGTGCAGTTTATGTCACATCATTTAACAGCTCTAACCCAGCACTCACAAAAAAACCTGACTTCTGAACATATCTTGCTCATGGGTATAAGACTCTTTTGCCATGTATACATGCTGAGCAGAAAAGTATACAGTGTGCACAAAGCCTTTTTAGTTACTGGAAGTCCCAGACTGAAGCTGTAAAGCAACAAATAATAAAGCAACACAGGCACTTCATCTTGTCTTCAGAAGTAAAGGAACATTTGTTTGTATAAGCATCAGTGAAAGACAGAAATAGTTGGTGCATCCAGTTTTTTGAGAAGAGGCAGATTTTAAGCACAGATATAACCAGCCTTTCACCACTTCTGAGATCCATATACACATTGCCACCCAAGAGACCTAAGCAGGAAGAAAGATAGAAATGAAATATGCAGGTAGTATACTAATGACTCCAATCACTCTATGCATTTCCTCACAGACAACAGCCGCAAACTGTTTTTAACCTTACTAGACTATCTCAACCAAATCAACTTGATTGATTACAGTGTAAATAAATTTATCACCCCATGTTTGATCAGTCAATTACTTTTCTTATGGTTGTTCAATAATCCTTTATTTCCACAGAATTTGGTATAACACTGTGGAGAACAGCAATGTCAGCTGTTGATAAAACATAACTTGCAGAATATCCTCTTTTGCCATTTGTGATGATACATTTATTCAAGAAATTGGCAGTGATTTAAAGCATCTGCCTCAGAAATAAGCACAAGCAGATGGCATTCTTCACTGGAACATTTGTAATATTTTATTAATTTTCTAATTTTACACTTAAGTATTTAAAAAGCAATGTGGTGGCTGGTTAACCGATAATTCAATAACATACAAAAATCTTTAGTACAAATCTCAAGCTATCACATCAAATATTTCCTCTCTTTTTCCCTTAATATCTACAGTCTCATATTTGAACTAATACAGTTCTTATTATATCAATTAAGTAAAAATAGCATTGTTACATTTATCAATAAATTTTTAGCTTATACATATCCTAGTTACTTTAACATTCAGTCTTTATAGGCAATTAATGTCCTGTAATTAGTTTTTCCCAATTTTTAGTTTCCCATCAATATTTAAATTTAACATTTGATATTTATAATTTCCAAGTTTTAGGTAACCAAAGTTTCCTTTATCACAATTCATAACAAAGTCTAATATTCAAGATATACATCTTATCTATTTGAATATATTCTATTTCCCACCATCTTATATCATCTAGTTAATAATACAGTATAACATCCTTATTTTCAACTAATTTCCAAATGTCTTAAATTTAATGACCAAAATTTCCCCTATTTCAA
>NW_015398207.1:5179-7047 GCF_001527695.2 Protobothrops mucrosquamatus
GAAAGTATCATATTTTGCAGAGATGGCAAAAATATCCGCGTACCTGAAGGATCATTCTCAGGATAAATTTATCTCAATATGGAGAAGATGGATAGATTACATTCAGAGAAAGTATGAACTGAAAAATTATTATGTAGCTTTTGATTAAAAACTTAGAACAAAATTAGGTATATTATATATTGATACAACTTAAAAAAAAAATTTTTTTGTGGTAATTTTTTGTTATTTTAGAGTCACTGTAATTTTGTACTAGTGTGTAGTAATAATGAGTAATTTTGATTAGTATTGGATGATTGTGTATTTATTTCCTAGATTAGCTTTGGGAAGTCCGGGGGGGGAGGGGGGAAAGGGGTAGGTTGGTGTTATAGATTTATATGTATATATATGTATGATTTTTTTCTTTAAGGAAGTGCCCAGTGGTACCCCAACTGCACGGACGGGATGGTTGAGGGAGAAAGGGAGGTAGGAAAGAGGGAGGAAGGAGGAGTGGAGGTAGGATAGTGAGGAGGAAGGTGTAAGTAAGTGAGAGGGTGGTGCAGAAGGGGGACACCGGACACGTCCGTGAAGGTATTGATTGGTGTTGATTTTTTTTATGGTTGATATTGTGATAAAAGATTTATGTTTTTGTTCTTCAATGAAAAATCAATAAAAATTTATTTAAAAAAAAAACAAAAAAAACAAGAGTACTTGCTCTAGATCAGTAGTGGGTAACCTATGGCACGCAGATGCATATGCCCTTTCTGTGGGCATATGCACCATTGCCCTAGCCTCACCTCCACCTGTGCCTCCCTCCTCACCAGCAGCCCTTTCTGTGGGCATATGCACCATTGCCCTAGCCTCACCTCCACCTGTGCCTCCCTCCTCACCAGCAGCCCCCCTGGAGGACACTTGCCCCCAGGTGCAGCCCATGTAGAGCAGCACAGCCAAGGACATGGCAGCCGGGCAGTAGGGACAAGACTCCACCCTTGTGCCCCGTCGCACGCAGATGCTGCTGCGGGGCATGGGCAGAGGGCATGGCTGCCATGGTGCTGCAGGGCTGCTGCGGTGGGCTGTGGAGGTGGTGAGTGGCCCTGTCGGTGGGGGTCAGGGTGGTTTTTCAGCACTCGGTCTCTAAAAGGTTCGCCATCACTGCTCTAGATTAAGCACTTAAGTTCAGGTTCTGTACACATAATTACTCTCTTAAGTTGTAATTAAAATTTCTGTATTTATTAATATTTTATGTTAATCTGGCATCTGCCTATCTCATGGTTGGCAGTGATGATAGTGAGGATGGTGGTCATGTGTAAAATAATAGCTATGTGTAAGTTTCCTTATGATGAACATGTCTATGATGTACATTGCAAGCCAGAAACATCTAGACAGTATATAGCACTAGTCATATTTTGTATGATTCCATTAAAATTCTATAAAACTGCAGTCAGATTGTTAGCTCAACAAATGTAAATTAGCCCTGCTTAACTTGTGGCTCACATGCTGAATTTAAGCCACCCATTTTTTAACTGCAGCTAATCTCCTTGCTTTATAATATTAAGCAGGTAGGAAATTAGGATATTTTGTACAGCCCTTGGATTGCTGCTATACATAGATGGTAAACAAAGATAAACACAACAGTCCAAGTTTGAAGACCTGCTGTAAATAATTAACTTTTGAGTGGGTATATTTAGTATCTGGAAGCAGGGCTTTTTTTCTCGGAGAAAAGGTGGCGGAACTCAAACCTGGCCACGCCCTCATCAAACCCTAGGACCGCCCCTTTAGAGAACAGGAATGCAAGTAAAATTTGGGAGGGGCTATTTCCGGTGTGGGAGGGGCTATTTCCGGTGCGGCCGGCCCGGAAAAAGGTGCCGGAACGCGGTTCCGCCGCGTTCCGG
>NW_015398208.1:0-2013 GCF_001527695.2 Protobothrops mucrosquamatus
CCTTTTGGGCACCAGGGACCGGTTCCATGGAGAGAGGTTTTTCCACGGACTGGAGGGTGCGTGATTTTATGTGTTGCCTGCATCCCATGGATGGGGCTTTGCTTGTTTCTGCAGACCGGTTGCTGGCATGCCACAACCCGGTGCCGGTCCCCAGACCGGGGGTTGGAGACCCCTGTTGTAGGTGACTCCTGTTTTTTTTTCCCTTGTGGGATTATCATTTTGCTTCTTAAATTAAGAAGTTTTAGAGGACTTTTGTTGGTTTGTGTACTTACATCACCATAGCAACTGAAGCTCAGCTTGTTTTGTAACTGGGTGGCAACTGAATTTTTTGCAGTCTCATGTGTGTTGTAATTTTTTTTATACCGGTTGCACTTGAAACAGTTATACCGACGGAAGTAGAATTGCATAGATGTGGGGACCCTCTTACCTTTTTTCAACACGCCTCGTGGACATTCCAACTTCAGTTTCAGAAATGGCAAAGGAGACCTTGGATCAGTCCTCTTCACGCGAAGGTCCCTACCTCAGTTACAAGACTCTAAAAATGCTATAACCAAGATGTTTTGAAACCTAGATGTGTCTCCAAGCACTCCTGAGATTCTGGGCACCCCAGTCAGCTGGAAAATGTTAATTATCTTTTATTGGTATGATTTCTGTACAGCAGGGGTGGGGGAATTATGGCCATTTTATGACTTGTGGACTTCAGCTCCCAGAATTCCTGAGCCAGCCACTGGAATTCTGGGAGTTGAAGTCTACAAGTCATAAAGGGGCCATCGTTCCCCACCTCTTCTCCACAAGGTTAATTCCTCTTTTCCTGTTGGGTGTTCATGGTCCTAAGCCAGGGGGTCTTCAAACTTGGCCTTTTTATGACTTGTGGACTTCAACTCCCAGAATTCCTCAGCCAGCCACTGGAATTGTTCCCCACCTCTTCTCTACAAGGTTATTTCCTCTTTTCCTGTTGGGTGTTTGTGGTCCTAAGCCAGGGGGTCTTCAAACTTGGCCCTTTTATGACTTGTGGACTTCAACTCCCAGAATTCCTCAGCCAGGCATGAAGTTGAAGACCCCTGTTCTAAGCAGTGGAGGACAAACTCCTAATTCTATGGCTTTTGGGTAGATTTTCTCCGTATTTTAGAATTTATCCAGAAAAAAAACAAACACCTGGAAGAGGTTTTTAGATATTGACTACCTAGTGAAATTGATCTGTTCTCCCTCAAGTCATATTACATCAATTATTTTTCCCTTGTTATAGGTCTATAGTTGGTAGGTGCTTCTGACACGAATAAAGAATTATTTTGCCAGCTGGGCAAAGATTCTGTACAGTCAGCATGTCAGCATTTTTTTTATTATCTAGGAAATTCAACACAGTCCTTATAACTTATGAATCTGCCGCTCTGTTGAATCCACACCCACTATAGTTTTCTAGCATTGCTCTTTTTATAAAGCTAGCGTAAGATGCCTTATCTTTCCTTTTATTGACCTGATTAATGTTATCATGTTGGCCTGTTAAGATTTATGTTGACTTTCTTTGATTAGACTGGAGAATGTTTGCTATAAATAAAGCTGCAAAGTTTTAGGCAATGATTGTCAATATCTGCAATCTATAGAATTTTATGGTCTGAGGTGCTGATATATTGTTCACACACTTTGTTCATCTTTCAATATCATTGAATTCTCCCTCCCTCCGTCCTTCTCTTCCTCCCTCCCTGCCTCTCTTCTTCTTCATTCCTTCTATCCTCCCTCCCTTTTCCTTTCTTCCTCCTCCCTCCCTCCCTTTCTCTTTCTTTCTTTCTTTCTTTCTTTCTTTCTTTCTTTCTTTCTTCCTTCCTTCCTTCCTTCCTTCCTTTTTTCTTCCTTCCCTCCCTCCCTCCTTCCCCCTCCCTCCCTTTTCCTTCCTTCCTTCCTTCCTTCCTTCTTTCCTCCTGTCCTTCCATCCCTCTCTTTCCCTTTCCCTTTCCCTTTCCTTCCTTCCTTCCTTCCTTCCTTCCTTCTTTCCTCCTGTCCCTCCATCCCTCTCTT
>NW_015398208.1:5524-7047 GCF_001527695.2 Protobothrops mucrosquamatus
TTCCTTCCTTCCTTCCTTCCTTCCCTCCCTCCCTCCCTCCCTCCCCCTCCTTCCCAAAATTTATCTAGCCCAGAGCCTCTCAACAATGCATATAAATAAAATAAATAAATAAATAGCTCCTCCTCCATCTTCTAACCATCTCTGGGCCACTCCCAATCAAAAGTTACACCAAATGTATAAAACCATACTAAAACTGTAAAACCGGAACGCATTAAAACATTAATTAAACTTTAATCTGGGGATGATGGAAGCAGTAGTCCAGCTCATCAGACAATGTGTGTGTGAGATGGAAGTCTTTGGCTGGTTCCTTCCAAAATGTTGTCCTGCCCTTTGACACTAAACGACTGAACTCTTCCCGTCTCTTCCAGGAGAAAATAAACATTGATTGATGGTTTTCGGTTAAGCGTGTTATGGAAAAGGAGAGGCTATGATTGCCACCGTCGTAATCTGGTTTTTGTCCTTTGCTTCCCCTTGCATTAAACTGAAAGCCACAAATGAAAAATCTTTTTATGTTTTTCTTATCAAAGAACATTTTGTATTGGGGCTGAGAATGCAGGCAGCTGTTGGGTGATTTGAGACTTTTATGGCGTACAACTTTTCTGAAGACAAAACACAGCAAATAAAAAGCCTGCCTGGGAATGAAATGGGAGGGGGGGGAGGAAACTGGGCAATCTTTGGGAGAAAAAAATCCCACCACCACAACTGTTGCCTTAACAACCAGGAAGATGAAAGTCAGCAGTGTAAGTCTTCTCGGATCGCCATAGAAATGAGACTTTCACTATTGTTATGGCGGAGCGCATGTGGGTGCATAGATGTTTGGGTGCATTTGCACATATAAATGATTCCCCACTCTGTGTCTTGTTGCCACATCATATCTTCTGCCCCTTCAATGCATGCAACATAGAATAAGAGAGTTGAAAGGGACCTTGGTGGTCTTTTGGTCTATCCCCTTGCTCAAGCAGGAGACCCTATATCAGGGGTAGGCAACCTTGGCTCTTTTATGACTCGTGGACTTCAACTCCCAGAATTCCTGAGCCAGCCACGCTGAGGGAAAAGGGAGGGGTTTCCAAGCTGAGCCACGCTGGCTCAGGAATTCTGGGAGTTGAAGTCCACGAGTCATAAAAGAGCCAAGGTTGCCTACCCCTGCCTTGTGGACTTCAACTCCCAGAATTCCTGAGCCAGCATGGGGGAACTATGGCCCCCTCATGACTTGTGGACTTCAACTCCCAGAATTCCTGAGCCAGCCTGGCTCAGCTTGGAACCTCTCCCTTTCCCCTCAGCGTGGCTGGCTCAGGAACTCTGGGAGTTGAAGTCCACGAGTCATAAAAGAGCCAAGGTTGCCTACCCCTTCCCTATATCATTCCAAACAAATGGTTTTCTAATCATTTCTTGAAAACCTCCACTGATGGACCACCCACAACTGTTGGAGGCAAGCCATTCCACTGATTAATCGTTCTCCCTGTCAGAAAATTTCTCCTTATTTCTAGATTGGTTCTCTTTTTAATGACCTTCCACTTGTGACT
>NW_015398209.1:0-4069 GCF_001527695.2 Protobothrops mucrosquamatus
ATATGTGTTGTTCTGTAGGACACTGATATGCCAAAGGATGGTAGATTGACGCTGCAGGTGTTTGGTTTATAATTTCTTGGGATTATAATTCCAGGAGATGGGAGGGTGGAGGCTTTCATTATTTCTGTGATTCAGAGGTTCTACCATAAATCCTTGTTGAAATTCTTGTGAAATACCAATTTTAATAATAACATTTAGGCCTGTATTATATATATAAGAATATGGAAAGTGTAGGTAATATACAAGTATGCAATATGATCTTTGTTATGCTGACTACAAGGAACATGGCTCCATTCCATTTCTCATAATGCCAAGAAGAAGCTTGTCAACTGGCATCTGTGAATATCTTTCTCCCAATTTCTATATAATGTTTTCTTAGTTTTAGTTGGCTGATGAAGGACTACCAGAGAATGTCAATAAAGTTTTCACAAGCTCTCTCTTGTTTTACAGCCAATTTAACCATTTGGTCCATTAGGTCTGACCCTTTCTAGTTTTCTTTCTCAGATCATTAAAGCCTCTCTTGTCTGATTGTTTCTTAGCCTCTCCCTCCTTTCCCCAAGGTCATTCCTACATTTCATTATATCTGGTAAGGTCACTGCCAATTTACATTAGCAAAGGCCTGGATTCTCCCCCTCCCCCAATTTATTTATTTATTTGGTAAGGCTTTTATAAACAATAAACTAGCTTCTTAATTGTGGGCAATTGTTTCATCTCTCATTTTAAAAGCTGTCATTATTTTTCCCCTAGCAGATATACGCTTGTCAGATGCAGGCTTGTCAGATGCTATATTTTTTCTATCCTGCTCTATGGAGTAGAGAGTTGGTCTCTGACAGAAGGCCACCTGAAGAGACTAGAAGCATTTGAAATGTGGATTTACAGGCGGCTGTTACATATAAGCTGGGTTGACAAGATCAGAAATGAGGAGGTGATAAGCCGCCTGGAAAAGCCAAGGGAAATCATCAAAACAATTAAAAAAATGAAAATTAGAATATTTTGGACATGTGATGCGACACCCAGAAAAATACGGCATACTCCATTTAATCCTCCAGGGAAAGATTGAAGGAAAACGAGGTCCAGGCAGAAGAAGAACATCGTGGCTTCAAAATCTAAGGGACTGGTTTGGACAAAACTCAGCAGCACTTTTTCGTGCGGCTGCTGATAAAAACAGGATCGCCAACATGATCGCCAACGTCCGATAACGGATATGGCACAAGAAGAAGAAGAATCAGATATACAATCCTAATCATATGAGGATGCCAAGAAATGCAGGCAAGATTTCTTTCATAAGACCTTTATATGTATTTAGGTTTTACAAGGGTTCTGAAGTTGATAGCAAGCATTTCTGGGGAGGATGTAATGCCTGTTTCCACTTCACAATTTGCTTAACCTACTAGCTGCCTCTAGCTCCAAGGATACGGTCATTACTTTAGTATTGATTTGATAGAGTGGACTGAGGATAGAGTTCAGAAAGAATAATAAAGCTCAATTCTAAATGTGACTATTCAAGTAATATTGAATGTCAGTAAGTAACATGTAATGTCCTTCATAAATAACATAGGAAATAAATATTGTGAGATTAGCACAAAGTTGTCTGAACTTTCATACAAAAAACTGAGGCAACTTTCAGCAATCTAAATTGAAAGAGGGGTGTATTAAAAGGTTTTGATGTTTCAGACTTATTTCCTATAAAACAATGAAGAAAATGTGAGGGAAAATACTTCTCATTCGGTTCATAAGAACATATTTAGACTTTAGACGAGCATATGGGGAGCCAACCATCTTTCATGAGAGCAGAAAGCAGTACAACAGAGATTAAGGTTACCTTGGAAACGGGAGCAATGGAGAAAAATCAAAAATCATAAAACAATTTCTGCCTCTTACCTCCTTTAGTAACAAAGACAGGTAATGCTGGATCTGAAATAATATGTCACACATGCAATTTATGGCCACCCAACAGAATAGAGTTCACTGGCAAAAAAGAGATTTTATTTTGTTCATTTTTGAACCAAAACATTCATAACTGTATTTATAAATGGATAAAAAAAACCTCCTGAGATTTAAAATAACACTAGTCTGAGAGAAAATGAGATTGACAATCAGCAGATTCTGAACTTTTCCCTTAAAAGTTTTTGGATTCTTTTGATTATACCAACAATTTAATATTTTCTTTTTTACTTATTGTCAAAAATGTAATGTATGCTCAAAGTGTCTCATAAATTGCTATAGGATTTTGTTGTGTCACTGTAATTGGACGTGCAATCTATACCTTAATCTAGGACAGGGGTGTCAAACTCAATTTCATTGAGGGCCGCATCAGCATTGCGGTTGCCCTCGGGGGGCTGGGTGGGTGTGGCAAGGGTGGGTGCGGCCTACTGGGGCATGGATGGATTGGGTGTGGCCTACTGGATGGGCGTGGCCAGCTCTACATCATTCCCATCAAGGGTTCCTGTGGGGGCCTGGGCAGGAGTGGGACAGATCTGAGGGTCTCTGGCAGAAGGGGGTGGGACCGGGGAAAGCGCCAAGGCATGGTCCATTTCCTCATTCCTCACAAAGGGTGATACCTCCCCAGCATCCACCCAGGGGGCGGGGCCGACGTGGCAAGGGCTGGTTCCTTGCTGTTTCTAGATGGTCTTGTGGAGCTAAGACTGAATGCGTTTCAGCATAGATGGCCACTACAAAATTGTACATTGGCTCCCGGCCGGCCTGGGCCAGGGTCAAGGCAGCGAGGGGCATTCCCTCATTGTTTCCAGGATGGCTTCGCAGGCCACATGAAACCACTTTGCAGGCCGCATCCGGCCCCCGGGCCTTGTGTTTGACATGTCTGATCTAGGATATTGTGACAGTCTGGAAAACAGTCTGACAATTTCCCTGGATTAGTCCCTTCATTCCAATGCAACTCTATATGGTAAACATCCCTATTTATTTATGTAAACATGGATCAACTTTATAAAAAAAGCCATACATTTACATCACAACATAAATGCTTAAAACCAAGATATTGTGCACAATATTTTCAGAAGTATTTTCCAAAACACTAAGGCTGATTTATCTTTTGTTTCAACATTTCTTATTTAAGAGAGCCCCACTCCTCCATTATAAAACAGTATTGGATTTAAAAATCAAACATTTTTTGCAAGCATTCCTAGATAGAGTACTTTTTTTATTGATTTGCTTCCTATACTAACCTCTAAAGTTATATCTTCACATATTTTAGTATTCTTATCTATTCCTTGTTTATACATAAATATTTGCTTTGTCTACTCAGGTAATTGTTTTCATCTTGTGTCAGAATTTATATTTACTCCCCTATGGGACTAATGTTTACCAAAGTTCAAAACCTGTGCGAACAGCAATTTGCTTGAGCAGAATTAGTAATATCTTGCATTTACAAATACAAATAGCCATGTAATTATTTTCTGAATTAAGAATTTGCTATACTATCTCAGACTCATTTCATGGATTATTTCTTTCCTTAGTAAAATTATGTTTGAGTTGTTGTATGCAAAATCATATATTAACCAAGATATTGTGCACAAGATATTGTGCACAATATCATTTTTTCCTTGATATTGGTGAAGTAACAATTTGATCTAATATATTGTCAAGGAGTTGAGAGTCCCTTTGATATATTTGCCGAAGACATTTGAATTGTTCTCATGATATAAAATAGTTAAATATGATTAACCATGAAAAAAGCACCACTAATATGCTCAAGGCTTAATTTTTTCCCCCAAATACAACCTGAAACAGATTTAAGCCTAGAATTATGTGGAAGCAGTGGTGGGATTCAGCCAGTTTGCACCAGTTCGGCAGAACCGGTATCTAATATTTTGTTGCCCAGGCCCAGAATGAACTTCCAGAAGCGGCATCCGAGACTTCCGGTGGCAGGCGATTTCGTCGGTCGCAGCTGTTTGCTGCCTCCCGCCTGTTTTGCGTAAAAGCCGGTTTGACAGCCAGCATCAGCTGTCAAACGGCTTGATACCTTTCCCCTGGGCATAAGGGGATAGGTGAGCTGCCCGGGGTAGGAGTTGAGTTCCCGAGTCGTCCTATATGGACGATGTAGGCGAGA
>NW_015398209.1:5815-7047 GCF_001527695.2 Protobothrops mucrosquamatus
CTGAAGAATTAATTAAATGAATAATTTTTATTAAAAGGAAGATTATTATAAATATAATAATGTTGTAATAATTGAAAACAATTGTATGATAATTAAGTAATTGAAGTTGTAAACCTTATTAAGGGTTCCAAATGATTTTTTATAGGTGTAGCTTCATGAAATGACAGAATTAACTTGTTAACTTTACGGAAGATGGAAAAAAATTTTTCTTTTCTTTTTTTGTATAAGTAAGGGATGGTGTTAAACTATCTTGCTGAAATGGTAAAGATTTTGGGTATTTGAAGAACTAATTAAATGAATAATTTTTATTAACACGGAGGAGATGGATTGTTTAAGTCTAGAGTTTGGAGTTAGAGATATTAATATTTGTTTACTTGTATTTGAATATTAGCCTAGGTTTGGTTTGGGAAGTCCGGGGGGTGGGGGGATGGGATATAACTTTGTGTAATATCTGTGATGTATTTCTTTTTTTTTTATGATAAAAACAATAAAATTTTATATTGAAAAAAAGAAGCGGCATCCATACAGAGAATCCCACCACTATGTGGAAGTAATGTTCAGCTTGCTGACTCAGATTCAATAGTTGTTGTGGACACAAGTAGGGCTGAATATATGAAGCCACTCTAGATTATTCTTTGTTTATGCAATTTATCTCCTGCGTAATCCCCACAGACTCCTGACAATTTACAGATATTAAAATAGAATATTTTAATGGAATAAAATGATATTGTAAAACATCAGGAACAAAATTATAACAATGTTAAAATATCTATTAGTAACTGTTGGTTTTTGACAGAACTGCCTTTAATAATAACAAAAACAAATAATAATAATAATAATAATAATAATAATAATAATAATAATAATAATAATAATAATAATAATAATAATAATAATAATAAAAGAAAAAAGTTGGAATGGACCTTGGAGGTCATCTAGTCTAACCCCCTGCTCAGGCAGGAAACCCTATAGCATTTCAGACAAATGGCTGTACAGTCTCTTCTTAAAAACTTTCAGTGTTGGAGCATTCACTGCTTCTGGAGGCAGGTTGTTCCATTGGTTAATTGTTCTAACTGTCAGGAAGTTTCTCCTTAGTTCCAGGCTGCTTCTCTCCTTGATTAGTTTCCCTCCATTGCTTCCTGCCCTGCCTTCAGGTGCTTTGGAGAATAGCTTGATTCCCTCTTCTTTGTGGCAGCCCCTAAGATACTGGAACACTGCTATCATGTCCCCCC
>NW_015398210.1:0-2960 GCF_001527695.2 Protobothrops mucrosquamatus
GTTGAAGTCCACTCATCTTGAAATGGCCAAGGTTGAGGAGCATTGATCAGTACAGAAAAAGCCACGACATCATTAAACCTACAGGAGTGGCCAAAATTGTGGGAACTTTTTGGGAAAAGTGTACAGTAGAAATGCCACCTTTGGTTTAAGTTTCCACCCATTTTTCTTCTAATTTCTTTATAACTGTAGCCTTGTTCACTTAATAATACTATTTTGCATCGCTTTCTGGGCGACCAGTCAACTCTTTGCACCATGACTTTAATTTTATGACATTTTACAAAGAAAGAACACAAAAAACCCTAACCAACTTGACAGCGATCACATAACACACTGACAAATGTCCTCCTCTGAGCTTCAATACAGGACATCGATAACTGGATCCTACTGTGATCTGATTGGCTCATGGCCAAAACAAGATGACACCCGATTGGCTCTCTAAACTCTCGTGCTCATTGGCTACAATCAGAGGAAGGAAAGCTACCTGAGATCAACCTGAGCAAGTTGTGCTTCCTTTTTCTGGTTATTTGGCTATACCTTTTCATAGAATGCAGTACAGATAATTGAACAAACTTTGTTGCATAATAATAATAATAATAATAATAATAATAATAATAATAATAATAATAATAATAATAATAATAATAATAATAATAATAATAATAAAAAGTTGGAAGGGACTTTGGAGGTCATCTAGCTCAACCCCCTGCTCAGGGAGGAAAGCTTATACCATTTCAGACAAATGGCTGTCTAGTCTCTTAAAAACTTCCAGTGTTGGAGCATTCACAAGTTCTGGAGGCAGGTTGTTCCACTGGTTAGTTGTTCTAACTCAGGAAAATTCTCCTTAATTCTAGGTTGCTTCTCTCCTTGATTAGTTTCCATCCGTTGCCTCTCGTCCTGCCTTCAGGTGCTTTGGAGAATAGCTTGACTCCCTCTTCTTTGGGGCAGCCCCTGAGATACTGGAAGACTGCTATCATGTCCCCCCTCGTCCTTCTCTTCGTTAAACTAGACATACACAATTCCATCAACCTTTCCTTATATGTTTTAGCCTCCAGTCCCGTGATCATCTGTTGACATTCTTGATGAAATGATCTTTCCATTGATATACTGTATAAATTTATGGTACTACTCCAAAAAAAGGGGGTGTTATTAGCCATCAAACCTCAAAAATACACTTTTCCCAATTCCACAATTTTGCCCACTACTGTACAGAGGTTCAGGGTGCAGCATAGGTAACTGCTATTCGAGAACAGTTTCCGCTGGGCCTTTCTCCCATCCCCTTCTCCCCCCCCCCCACTGGTTGTGGCAAAGATGGTGCACCTGGATCTTGACCCCTGCAGCCAGAACCCTCTGCTTCCCTCGTAGGTCCTCATCAAGCCCAAGCCTGTGACCTTCCAGGCCACGGTGGTCAGCGAGCAGGCGAGGCAGCTGGTGACGGAGACCCTTCAACAGGCCTCCCGCGTGATGGAGACCGGGAACGCTTTCCTGCCGGAGGTGAAGGAGGAGCCCCAGGTGTACACCGACAGCAGTTCCTCTTCCGTGGAGTCCATCCAGAGTTCTCAAGGTGAACGGCGTTCCCGAGATTTCTCTCCGGGATCAGCTGGAGTTGCTATTTGCTGGAGAAGTCCTTTTTGGGGGAGTATTTTGTCAGCCTCTCCACAGAGAGAGAGAAAGCTGTAGCCCAGGGCTCCCCAAACTTGGCCACTTTTAAGACTGGTGAAGGTTTCAACGCCCAGAATTCTCACGGTTGGGCTGGGGGATTCTGGGAGTTGAAGTCTACAAGTCTTAAAGTGGCCAGCTTTCTAGCGAGACTCCAGATTTTGTTCTCCCCGGCTAGCTTGGTGAACTTCAGAGAAGATACGGTACAAAGATAGCAGCGTTTTTACCCCGCCCCACTCTGAATATTGACACGCAGACACACACACCTCAGTTGATAATTTCCCCGATGGGAACCTGGCGAGGGATTCTGGGAATTTCAGATCAGCAACACGGGAGGAATTCCCCGTTTCTCTTGCGCAGAGAATCCTCAATTTATGACCACAAGCAAGCCCTGAATTTTCTGTTGCTCAGTTGTAAAGTGAGCTTTGGCGCATTTTACCATCTTTCTTGCGGTTAAGCGAGTCGCTGCAGTTGTTAAGTAACACAGTTGTTCAATGAATCTGGCTTCCCCTTTGACTTGGCTTGTCAGTAAATCACAAATTTTACCCTGGCACACTGCAGCCGTCCTAACTATGAGCCGTTTGCCAAGCGTCTGAATTTTGATCACACGGCCGTGGGGACGCTGCAATCGTCGTAAGTGTGAACAGCGGTTATAAATCACTTTTTCCCCAGTGCTGTTGTAACTTGAACGGTCACTAAATGAATGGCTGTGAGCCGAGGAGTACTTGTAGTCCAGTATTGGAAGGGTCTTGAGGGCTTACCCTGCACATGCCCATCGCTGCTGTGAGTCTACCAGAGCCTGATCGGTCTATCTTTCCAGGCAGCTTTAATCTCAAGTTACCCAATGCGTTCTGGCACAAGGAGTGATGAGTATAATGAGTGGAATTGAGGTAGGAAGGACTGTGCATATGTACTCTGTAGTTTCCAGGTAATTGAGACCTGGTGAAAATACAGGTCATAACCAGCAAGACCATCTAAGTCAGATATGTCAAACACAAGGCCTGGGGGCCGGATGCGGCCTGCGAAGTGGTTTTATGTGGCCCGAGAAGCCATCCTGGAAACAGTGAGGGAACGGCCCCCGCTGCCTTGGCCCTGGCCCACGCCAGCCGGGAGCCGATGTACAATTTTGTGGTGGCCATCTATGCTGAAACGCATTCAGTCTTAGCTCCACAAGGCCATCTAGAAACAGCGAGGAACCAACCCCTGCCGTGTCGGTCCCGCCCCCTGGGTGCATGCTGGGGAGGGGTCACCCTTTGTGAGGAAGGAAGAAATGGACCATGCCTTGGTGTTTGCCCCGGTCCCAC
>NW_015398210.1:5599-7045 GCF_001527695.2 Protobothrops mucrosquamatus
CCCTTTTGCTTTTTGCCGCGACAGTCAAAGAGAAGTTGGAAACCAAGCCCCGGCAGGCCACCATCGACTTGAGCCAAATGGCCGTCCCCATCCAGATGACCCATGAGAAGCAGCATTCTCCCGACAGCCCCTCCATTGCCGTGGTGGAATCAGAGCTTGTGGCAGAATACATCACCACGGGTGAGTCCCTGCCGTGAGGGTGCGTGTCATGTGTCTGATTAACGAAACACTTAAAAGAACTTTCAGGCATTTTTTTTTAACCTAAAAGCCTTTATTAAGGTTACAGAGATGTCAGTACGGCATGGTGGAAATGCTAAGATCTGATTTTCTCTTCCGTTGCACATAACATTCCAGGCATTTTTCCCTCCCCTATTTTGGGGTCATGATTCACATCTTCCAATTAACTTGGAAGATGTGATTCACTTCCGGTTCCTTTTTCCCCCAGGGCTTTCCTTTATTTTTATTTATTTATTTTTTGGATTTATATCCCGCCCTTCTCCCGTAGGACTCAGGGCGGCTGACAATCTATTTAAAATACATACAAAACAATACAAATTTAAAATTAATTATATTAATTATATTCTCCTCCCCTTTCCCTGTTGCCTGATTTAACTATAAAAATACCAGACAGTTCTGCATATTGTCAAAAGCAAGAATATACAGTATTTGCAGCGTTGACCGTGCGTGGGCAAGAGTGAAGAATGAAGAATGAAATAACGGGAGGATTTTATAAAAACAGGGTTGGCGGAAGGCAAAGGGAATAAACCTACTCAGGAATACAGGCTGTTTTGGCGGGGATAAGGGCACAATTGAAATACATTGTACATTGTTAGTTGTTATATGAGAAGAAATATAGGTAATAAAAATGATCCCCAGGGGGTGGATGGCCTGTAATATTTGTATTTTTTTAATTATTGTTTTGTATTGAGATTTATATGTGTTATGTTTGTATTATTTGTATTTGAATACAATTTTAAAAAAAAAAATAAAGAGGGAGAGATAGAAGGCCCTCACCGGGTTGTTTCTACGTAGTTTGCATGCAGGGAAGAAAGTACTAAGTATTTGCCCCTTTGGGTCCCGGTCCCTGAATCTCAGAGATTGGAGATGGGATGGAGAATAAAAAAATAAAGAATAAAGCTTTCTGAAGGGTTAAGGCAGGGGTAAGGCAACCTTGGCTCTTTTATGACTCGGGGTCTTCAGGGGTCTTCATGACTTGTGGACGTCAACTCCCAGAATTCCTCAGCCAGCATGGGGGAACTATGGCTCCTTCATGACTTGCGAACTTCAACTCCCAGAATTCCTGAGCCAGCATGGGGGAACTATGGCCCCTTCATGACTTGGGGACTTCAACTCCCAGAATTCCTGAGCCAGCAGAAGGGAAACTTTGGCCCCTTCATGACTTGCGGACTTCAACTCCCAGAATTCCTCAGCCAGCATGGGGGAACT
>NW_015398211.1:0-3466 GCF_001527695.2 Protobothrops mucrosquamatus
CGACGCTGCCTCCGTTGACACCGAGCCTGTGACACCCCCACATTGCAACGCGCACGCTCCCGCGGCCCCGGCGCTGCGGGCTGGAGTCCTTTGGACGTCCTCCCTTCATTGTTTCGGGTTCCGAAGGAACGACACCCCCCCCACACACACACACACCCCACCACGGCCACACACACACACACACACACACACACACACAGAGCTTCTCCCTCCTGTCCCAGCCCCCTCCCGGCCTCCCACACGGCAAACGCCAGGGAAAGCCTCGCTTCTCCCGCCTCCGTGCAAAGCCATTGCCCAGCCTCTCCTCGTCGCCGCAATACCCGAGCCGCCCTTTGGATTTCCGAATGACTTCCGCGGGAGCTCCGGCCGGCCGGCCGGCTGGCCTTCTTTCAACCCCGGCTGGCCACCGAGCGCCCTTCTCCTTTGGCGGCGATATTTCTTCCCTCTACATCGCGCCTCCCCTTCCCCCTCCCCCGCTTTCTTTCTGGTCGCTGGTGGCCGTTTCGGTCGCCGCCGCCGCCGCCCCCGCAAAGCGAGCCGGGCCCCCCGAGCACCCACCTGCTCCTGCGCGCGCGCCTCCGCCTCCTGCTACCCAGCTGACTCTGCACTCTTGAGTCCCCCTTCCAGCCGGAAGCAGCGGCGGCGGTAGCGGCGGCGGCAAGCAAGCAGGCCCGTGGACACGACGCTCTCGCGAGATCTCGCCACCCCCGGCGCCCGGTTGGCTCGAGGACGTTCGTCTCGCGAGACTGTGTGGCCATCGTCTCCATGGTAGCGGCTGCTGTACTGCGGGGTGGGGTGGGGTGGGGGTGAACACTGCCTCATGGAGGGACGTTCTTGAGTTGCAATCTTGGCTCTGATGGTCATTTCAATTGATACCGGCATTAGCTATCGGAGGGTTCCTGTGTTGCAGAATGGCTTGGAGAGCTTGTGCCTGAGTTGTCAGCTTTTATGTATATATAAAATGATTGTGTGTGTGTGTGTATAGTATGTTTGTATGTATGTATGTATGTATGTATGTATGTATGTATGTATGTACACATCTTTACTATTTTGCCTTCATGCTTGATTTGAATATTGATAAAATATAGATAGAATATAGATAAAACTTTTGCTGCAAAAAAAAAATCCAATTGAAGGCCTGGGAAAAATTGTGATATGAATAAGTTGTAATACACCTTGATCACCAGGTGAGGATGGACCTGATAATGTCTAGGTGCCATCAGAAACTTCTTGATCCATTGTTGAGATGCTAAAATTCTTAAGTAGCCTAGAAATTCTATCTCTTTTTATCAAAAAAAATAAAATTTCTAGCAAGACAATTGTTTGGTCACTACCAATTTTTCTTGACCCAATGATTAGTTTGGTTTTTTTTTTTATTCTTGTCAGCTTATCCTTTCTCCTAAAGTTGAACACAGTGGCCGATGGGTGCACTTTTGGAAGATCTGAAAGGTCAGGCTGGGGACAGATCACTCACTCTTTGTATTCAATAAGAGTTGACACTGACTTGATAGCAAATAATCAGTTAAGCTTATACTTGTGTCATCTATTCTGCTATCCAACCCCCTTGTCTGTTGTCAGCCTCTGTTTTTTTATCTACTTTTAGTTTTTTCAAGCTTTGGGGCCCATCCAATGCTTTATGTGTCCAAACAGTCTTTCTTCTTCACTTCCAAAATGATACTATCAGCATATCATAGGTTGTTAAGGTTGAATTTCAGTTTCTCCTATTCCAACATTTTTTATTATTTATACAGCCTAACCTAATCTAACTTAACCTAATAACCTTCAAATATTTTCCCCCCAATTTTTAACTACTGTATTGAGTTGCTCCGTTGCTGCCATCTTTATATGAGCGTTCCCTTGATTTTTGTAATTCTCTTATATATGTCTCTTTTTTTCCCTCCTCATCCAATTGTTCTCTGTTTATTTTCATTATTTCATCTCCTTCTTTCTCCTGGTTTTTCCCTAAGACTCAATATTTACTTGAGAATTTCTCTCTCTTTTTTTACTTTTACTTTCTACCTTACATCAGCAAATTCCACATGTAAGCATACAGTCGTGTTCTTTTGTTTTTTTAATTTTAGGATATTTTTGTTTGCTTCAGCTTTAACAATGTGACACATTTCAGTTTAGAATCCTTTAAGCAGTCTGTTTAGCCAATTTAATCCTTTAATTCTTTACCCTTACTGTACAATCATACGGGACAGGACTGAGAGCTACAGTAATGTAGTAATAATAATAATAATAAAGTTGGAAGGGACCTTGGAGGTCATCAAGTCCAACCCCCTGCTCAGGCAGGAAACCCTATACCATTTCGGACAAATGGCTGTCCAGTCTCTTCTTAAAAACTTCCAGTGTTGGAGCATTCACCACTTCTGGAGGCAGGTTGTTGCACTGGTTAATTGTTCTAACTGTCAGGAAGTTTCTCCTTAGTTCTAGGTTGCTTCTCTCCTTGATTAGTTTCGATCCGTTGCTTCTTGTCCTGCCTTCAGGCGCTTTGGAAAATAGCTTGACTCCCTCTTCTTTGTGGCAGCCCGAGATATTGGAACACTGCTATCATGTCCCCCCTCATCCTTCTCTTCATTAAACTAGACATACCCAATTCCAGCAGCCGTTCCTTATATGTTTTAGCCTCCAGTCCCCTAATCATCTTTGTTGCTCTTCTCTGTACTCTTTCTAGAGTCTCAACATCTTTTTTATATTGTGGTGACCAAAACTGGATGCAGTATTCCAAGTGTGGCCTTACCAAGGCATTGTAAAGTGGTATTAATACTTCATGTGATCTTGATTCTATCCCTCTGTTAATGGAGCCTAGCACTGTGTTGGCTTTTTTGGCAGCTGCAGCACACTGCTGGCTCATATTTAAATGATTGTCCACTAGGACTCCGAGATTCCTCTCACAGTTACTACTATTGAGCAAGGTACCCCCTATACTATACCTGTACATTTGGTTTTAATAATGGTTTCTTTTCTTTAAGAAAGAACTAGTCTAGTTTAATTTAAAGCCAGGGGGAGAACTTTTAAAAACCTAGTGAAAAAAAATCCAGGGCAGATATAAGATGAAAATAGACTCTACATCTCTTGTTAGAAAATCCTAGTATTCTTATTCTACTGCCAAATCTGTCTTTAAGTTGGAAAGTGATCTGATTTATGGGTAAATTCAAGCAACCAGTAAATTGTTACCCAGGAGCTTTTCTGACATGTTTTTGTTTGGTCACAATATTAAATTTTATCAGACAATAAGCCCCATGAAACTTAATCAGACTTTGAATTTATTTATTTATTTATTTTATTTTATAGGATTTATATGCCGCCCTTCTCCCCATGGGACTCAGGGCGGCTCACAGCATATTAAAACATCATACAAAAAATTTCCCCTACTAAAAACCAATTAAAACCCAAATATTGGTAGCTGTGGCTCTTTAAAATCGTTAAAAATTGTCCCTATTTAAAACTCACCCTAGGTCAG
>NW_015398211.1:5044-7045 GCF_001527695.2 Protobothrops mucrosquamatus
GTTGCATTCAGTCTCCCCAGGACCCTGTCCACATCTTCAGGAGCAACAGAGTCAAACTCCTCCCATACAACCGTCTCAAGACCTGCTCCCGTCTCCTCCCCCTGGACCAACCAGTCGGAGTCCAAGCTTTCCCGAATCCGTGCGACTTTGTCATACAGATACTGCACAAAATCCTCTGCCCTCCCCTCCAGGGGGTCCAGAATAGTTATGTAAAGAATTATACCCGTAAGAGTGAAGAATAAAAAATGATGTCCTATCTATATTTAGTACCACTAAAACTCATATCTGTAACTAACTGGGCTGTGTATCATAAGACAGCAAGGTAACTCAAATGGGCTAATTTACAGAATGCATCCAAAATCCAGGAGCCATGAAATTTTATAAAAAAAATTATGATAAAAATTATCATAAGGCTTTATGAAAAATACAAACTGTAGACAAAACATTTCCTGATGTTTGACTGTGCTGTATTGTTCAACATGGGCTAGTTTCAAGGGAGATACATCTCTGAATGTCTATCTGGATTTTTAAGAACTTTTCAAGTACATTAGAAGCTCTGCCTTTGTTGAAGGCACTGAAGAATCTGGTAAAGAAATATCTCTGAAATGATGATCCAAGGAGTCATGAGTTTATTTATTTTATTTGCTTATAGTTCATAACGAGGTCCAGGCAGAAGAAGAACATCGTGGCTTCAAAATCTAAGGGATTGGTTTGGACAAAACTCAGCAGCACTTTTTTGTGCGGCTGCTGATAAAAACAGGATCGCCAACATGATCACCAATGTCCGATAACGGATATGGCACAAGAAGAAGAAGATAGTTCATATAAAAACTGTCTCTGTGTCTAGTTGTTTTGGCATGCAATGCCCTATAGCGGTGTCCTGAGGGGAGGAGTTGAAACAGTCCAGGATATGAGAGAATCTGTAGATACTTTCTCAGCCCTCTTTCTGACCCATGCAGTATACAGATCCTCAGTGGAAGGCAGACTAGTTGTAATTGGTTTATATGCAGTCCTAACTATCCATTGAAGTCTGTACCTGTCCTGTTTGGTTGCTGTACCAAACCAGACAGTTATAGAAATACAAATGACTGACTCAATACCGGTAATTCCTCTATAGAACTGAATCAACAGCTCCTGGGGCAGTCTAAACTTTCTGAATTGATAGACAGTGGCAAGCTACTTCTACATTGTGGCCAAGAAAGCAACAGTCACCAGGAAAACTGGACTTACATAGATGGTTTAGAAAACAGCCTCAGTTGAGAAATTGATTCAATATATGCATGCCACAGAAGACTATGAGCATTGCACCCACCAGCCTGGTAGCTTTATATCTGCTTTAACAGTGATGTTGGAAAGAAAAACTTGATTGAATTTCCTTCTACTTTCCACATCAAAAAATAATATTATAGTACTACATCAGATCACATTTCATGTCATCATGCTATTAAGAAGGGATGAACATAATAGGTCTTGGATCAGTCCAAAAACAGTCTGTATTACAATGCTGAAATAATGTGTGGATAAATAGCAAGTAGGGGCTCTAAATGCTTTATATTCCCCTTGTTTGAAATATGCTGAGTTTAATTAAAACTGAATACATTTAGTGTTCTGTTGTGCCATAGATTATTATTTCCTGTGTTCACTGGGATCTTTCCTCTTCCTCAACTATGGTTTAAAGCATGAATTCACTGTAGTTAATATGCAGCAACTTCTCACAAGAGATCACTAGACATGTCTTTAGATTATTGTTCAAAGTGGACTGAACCATTTCCCTGTTGATCTATTGCAGCTGGATGCATTGCTCCAAGTCTTAGATTCTTCCTGCCGCAATGGCAAGATTTGGATCTGATACAATGGAGAAGGTCCAGTGACTCTGACAACTGATTAGCAGAGACCTTTATTTACTTCTCATGAAGTTCTGAAGCGACATTTAATGATGCCGACAGATTACGAAGACATAAATAGAATAACGTCCTGCATGTCAAATTCTGTAGCACAAAA
>NW_015398212.1:0-1485 GCF_001527695.2 Protobothrops mucrosquamatus
CCCCCTCATGACTCGTGGACTTCAACTCCCAGAATTCCTGAGCCAGCATGGGGGAACTATGGCCCCCTCATGACTCGTGGACTTCAACTCCCAGAATTCCTGAGCCAGCATGGGGGAACTATGGCCCCCTCATGACTGGTGGACTTCAACTCCCAGAATTCCTGAGCCAGCATGGGGGAACTATGGCCCCCTCATGACTTGTGGACTTCAATTCCCAGAATTCTTGAGCCAGCCATGCTGAGGGGAAAAGGAGAGGTTTCCAAGCTTAGCCAGTCTGGCTCAGGAATTCTGGGAGTTGAAGTCCACGAGTCATAAAAGAGCCAAGGTTGCCTACCCCTGATCTAATTTAACTCTAAAAGTACCACACAGCTTATGGAGAGAGTGGCTGCCTCTTCCTGTTTTGTCAAAGCAAGAACATCCCAATGTTAGCAGCGTTGACCCTCTTGCATTGGACAAAACCTCTGAAAAGCATCATTTACTCCAATGCCGTCTCTCCTTCCCCTCACCAACCATTCACGCCCAGTTGAAGAAGTGACTGCTGTGTTTAAAGCCCCCAAAGGGTCAGATCCTGCTCTGACTTCCATCTCAGGATCAAGTCCATCTCCTTCACACTGACCTCTTCCTCCTTCCATCTGCCTTCCTCTTTATGGCCCATTGAGTGGTCTCTAAACCTTCTCAAAACCCTAGTGGGTCATTAATTTTGGGACTGGAGGTCCCAACCTGGGAGGGATGTTCTCCTTTTTTTTATTTTGTGCAGATATTGCTCATTTCTGTTATCAACAGAACATCTTGTCCTCTGTTGTCTTTTCATGAAAAACGTTTGATCGAAGGAACGTTTTCCTGGAACTGAGCTCAGTTCCCGGTGACTTTGTGAATACAAGTAGGATTTTGTGGCCACGATGCAATTGTCAGGACAAGAGATCAGGAACCAAGGTTGTTCAAACGAGTACAGGTTTAATCCATGCTAGATCTCTACGAGAATCCGAACAGCCAAAGCACTTTGGTGGTAGATAAGAGTCAACGGAATTCAAGGCGGGCTGGACTTAGATCTCTTGTGGGCACGAAGGGATTCCAGGCTGATGACTTGCTTGACCCCTCCCACAGACAGCCTACAACAGTTTAGGTTTCACACACACAAAAACAAACACACACAGAGACACATTTCCAAGATGTTTTCCACTTTCCAAGTGTCCCTTATAGCCCTGGAATTTTGCTGGTGGTCTCCTACCCAAGGACTCTTTGAATTTGACCCTGCTTATCTTTCTGAGATCAATAAGCAACTTCCAGGATGTAAAAGAAACGAATTTGATGTTGTATTGTTTAACTGCTGCCCGTTTGCTGATAGCTCAAAACTGGAAGAGTAAAGTTTTACCTACAATAGAGGACTGGAGATTGAAGGTTTCGCATCTTGCTGAAATGGCAAAGATTTCGGCTTATTTGAAGGATCATTCAAATGAACAATTTTTATCAATATGGAGAAGATGG
>NW_015398212.1:5344-7045 GCF_001527695.2 Protobothrops mucrosquamatus
AAGGCAGAAGGGGACAGGCTGTTCACCAGAGCACCAGAGGGAAGGACAAGAAACAATGGTTGGAAGCTGATCAAGGAAAGAAGCAACCTGGAATTAAGGAGAAACTTCCTGACAGTGAGGACAATCAACCAACGGAACAGCTTGCCACCAGAAATCGTGGGCGCTCCATCACTGGAAGTTTTTAAAAAGAGACTGGACAATTATCTGACTGAGATGGTATAGGCCCTCCTGCTTGAGCAGGGGGCTGGACTAGAAGACCTCCAGGGTCCCTTCCAGCTCTATTCTATTCTATTCTATTCTATTCTATTCTATTCTATTCTATTCCTGTAGCCTTTGCAACACCTCCTGCTGCATTTGAGCCCCTGCATCCTTGGAGTAAATCAAGATGTCATCTACATAAAGCACCAGAAATCTGGGTCCTCATTTTACCGACTTCGGAAGGATGCAAGGCTGAGTCGCCCTTGAGCCCGTCAGAATCGAACTCCTGGCAGTCAGCAGAATTAGCCTGCAATGCTGCATTCTAGCCACTGCACCATCACGGCTCAAATATTTATTTTAAACAAACAAACAAATAATTAAATAATAAATATAAATCTAGTTAACCCTCAGAGATTCAAATGATGCCTGCTAGCCTGTTGGTGAAAGCTATCGCAAACAATCTTCATACTGAACATTAGATCAAAATTTCCCTCTCATCCAAAGCAGCTTCTCCCATCCTCCATTCACACACACACACCCCAGGAACTCATCCCCTTGCTATGCCCTTGCCTCTGCCTAGACTATAAATTCCTCCATTTGCCTCGCAGCAGACCTGCCATCCAAGGAGAGAAAGGTGACAAGGGAGAACTAAGACTGCAACCAGAAACATTAATCAGCTTTGCTAAACATAGGAACAAATAAAACAACTTTGCATGGGAATCCACGGATAAGATAGTCTGGCTAGGCAGGAGAGCAGCCTCATAAAAAAACACACGGCCAGAGGCACTGCTTGCTTTGTGTAGCTCCCACTGTGCTTTAGGCACAATGCATGCAAAAGGAAGCAAAACCACAGACTCGCAATTATTGCTCAAATATTGCTAAACAAAGCAGAGTAGAACACAACAACTTCCTGAAATGACAGTTACATTATGAAAGCTTCTGTACAACCTATGTACACGTATGCCTGTGTTTCTAAGTGCTGTGGGAGATTAAGCCATTAACAGGAAAAAGAGGCAACACATAAGGCCCCGATGCTCATGTTTGTAGGTTTTGTGGTTTGGGAGTATAAAAGACTTGGCAAAAGGCAACACACACACCCCATATCCTCCTCCAGCGCAGCGTAGCATCATCCTGTTTCAGTCTCCATCTCAGGGTGTTCAGTTGGGCTTCTCCAGACAAAGACCCTTGGATTCATACCTGGGACACCAGCTACAAACTACAATGGGAACTGAATTTCTGATTTCTCTTCCTGATTAGCTATGTTTCAAGGTAAAATGAAGCTAGTCAACTTTGTTCTCTTCCTTGCACTGCGTCCCCCCCCCCAGCCCTGGTACAGCTAACAAGTCCCAGTTGTGAGTTTTGTCCCAGAGGGGGTCTTCTCCCTGCCCTGCTATTCCGTGCCAAGGGACGTTTCCCCCCATGAGTTACCACCTGTCACGGATAATGCACGAACTGTGAAAATTGCTTCTGTGGTGAGGACAATCTTCTAAACATCTCCCTTCC
>NW_015398213.1:0-4696 GCF_001527695.2 Protobothrops mucrosquamatus
TTGGACTTTGGGGCGAAATGTATAGTTTTAAGGTACCTGCCTCCCAAACTGGACTGAACTGTGCTTTCTTTTGGAGTATATGATCCTTAGCATCCCATACAAAGCCTTGTGCAGTCCATCAGCTGATTTAAGTTGCCTATTTGTAGTCTTTGTTTTTTTAAATTATTGGTCATGCTCACCTTGGTTCTTATTATTGGCTAGTGATGCCAATAATAAGAAACGGATAGCAAAAGAAGTGGATCGTGCAAAAGGGAATACAAATAATGGGCTAAGTGGAAATACTTGCATTCAAATCCTTGATACACCGGCAGGCATTGGGCTTCAGAAGGGCAAGGACTGAGGTCACACCATTTTATTTCTTCACAAGCTTTCCCAGCCATATTTGGTGGACAATTACAAGTGAAGTCATCCCAGATTGAATAGCAAACACCACCATTCTGGCATGGAGCAGACTAAAAAAGGAAAAAAATGGAAATGAAAGGTGAGCAAAGTGTTCTGGTTTTCCAATTAGTTGAAAGGAGCACAGGAGAAGAAAGAATCTGCCTTTCTCCTGGCTTCCTCTCAAGCCACTAGTGGCAGTTAGTCTTGTTTTATTTTTCATATATTTTAACCAGGGAGGGGTCAGATCTGGTCTTCTAGATGTTGAGTAACTTTATCATCGGGATGGCCAACGGATTAAAAGAAATTTTCCATCCAACATTTTGCAAGCCATACGTTATCCGTTTCTTTTACACAAAGCTTACAGTGGAGCTGGCAGCCACTCCAGCTTGCTAAGCAGGCAAACCCAATAAAGGGGTTTGCTGGCTTTAATCCATTGGTAAAATACTTGCTTCGAATGTCAAAACATTCTCAGTTAATTTCCTGACCTGACCAGCTAAAGTATCTTAGGTAGCAGAGTTAGTGAAGACTTCTGATTTCACCCTCAGCTGGGAAATAGACAGCAAGCAAGAAACTTTCAACTTCTCTGCCTTTTCAAACAGCCGGGCGGGGGGGGGGGGCTCCAGTTTTTATGAGAATAGCGGTACTGTGAGAAAGGAAGTTCAGTCTTCTGTGCCACTTTCTCTAGATCTAAATTAGATCCTAAAGCTGCTAGGATACCCACTTGGAAGTTGCTGTGGGGAACATAGGTAACATTTTGGGGCCTGAATTTCTTTGCCTGCTCTGGGCTAATAACTTTGGGGGAGAGAGAATTGATTAGACCACAAAAGCAAGGAGAGTGGAGGGAGGAGAAGAAATATTACCCTTTCTCTTACTGCTTCCCACAATGCAAAGTTCTCCACCTCCAGGAATGACTTTATTAATATTATCATTTTCAAATGAAAAAAAAATTAGAATCCCATGTCAATACAGACAATACTGGTAGGCATAATAACAGTTTTATTGTATAGAAAACAGCTCTAACCAGCCAATTGTTTGTTTGTTTGTTTTTCATCCTAATTGTAGAAATGCTTCTTCTTTGGGGATTTTTTGTCTTTGAACTGTGCCGACAAATTGAAGAGAAGGCAAACAGAAAACTAGTAAAACAAGAGCAAGATGTTTGAATACGTGTAATTTTAAAGTCTTGCTTTTATTTATTTATTTGTATTTTTATACAGTTTTGTTAACTTTCTTGTGCATTCAGCTGTACAGAAAAAACAAGTTTCAGTTGAATGCCTGCCTGCATGGATGCATAATTAAATGGATGTAAAGGCTGAAGGAAAGCAAGGAGTCCAAGCGAAGGAGAGATAACTTCGGGATTCTCAAGACAGAGGCACTGTCAGGCTATAAAGTCGTGAAGAATGAATGAAAAGTAGATCCTGTCTACTTTTTAAAAATATATATATTTATTACTGCTGCCTAGGGCTGGTTTCTGTTCACCACTTAATGACACTGACATCAAGTAGCACCTGTATGTAAGCCCTCACAGAGCCAAAATTACGAATAGCATGCTTGTCAAAGGACTCCATTAATGCATTCAGGACATTCCCAGACCTACAGTTTCTCTCGTAATTTGAAGCAATCGAGAACTGTAGCTACTTCTGCAGGCCTAGAAATACTAAGAACCTTCTAGGAACACTAGGAAGCAATCTCATCCTCCAGCCGAATACTGGAAAAGCAACATTTAATCAGTCTTCCAATTCTCTGAATTCTTGCAGCTCTTGGAACAACAAAAATCCTTTCCACCATTGTATATAAAAATAAACCAAATTACCAGCTCTTTTTTTTTATTATCCATGTATTCAGGGCCCATTTGTCTGATTTCAATAAAAAAAAGAAAAGAAAAAAAGAAAGAAACAAAATCTTAATAGTTACTGTTAAGGGACCTGGATGCCATTCCTATTGCATTAAAATGCTTCTTTTAAGTTGTGAAGACAAATAATAGCCTGTCAGCATTATTTTTTTTTGCAACCACATGCTTTCTCCTGTAGTATTAACTATGGCTGCATCTTGTTCTTGAGGCTGGAAAGGGGGGGAGAAGCAAAAATGTCTATAAGTAGGGACCAGATCTCCTTCTGCATTACTGCAAATTCCTTAGGTTGGAGTCTCCTCAGCTGGCACTTGTGAGGGGAAGAAAAAAAAACAAATAATGAGAAAGCACAACGTACCGGTGAGAACTAGCCCTAGCATTTGAAGGCAGCAGAAAGCAGAGAGAAACAGAAAGAGATTGGCTTAGACAAGGGTTAGACATGCTGTAGGTTCAGTTGTCATTCCTCTAGGCTCCATATGGTAAGGAGAAGTGAAAATGAATAAGAAATATCATCTTTTCCTAAAAAAAACCAAACCTTAGTGGTATAATTTAAAAGTGGAAAAAAGGGCAAACTCTTGAAGAGAAAAATCAGGCAAGCTTATAAGGAAATCATTAAAATGTTCCTAAATGTTTGAGATTTAAATGAATAGTTGCTTAATGTGAAACATACATTGTATAAACACAGAATCCGCAACATAATATATTCCATAAGTCTGCATATTCCCTTGCATATAATTCATAGATAATAGTTTGTTTGTTTTTTTAGGATGCCATTTTTTATAAAGTGTTAAAAGTTGTGAGTTTTTTTGATAAAAAAAATCTAATCCATTTTTGGCTACTTTTATATTTCTTCAGCAATACAACATTCACTTCTTCTTTAACGTTTTATAAAGCTTGATGCCAGGTTTAAATGCCTGTAACATGCCCCATGATTAGCTTGTTCTGTAAAATGTGGTTTTAAAGTAATTATGAAAATATTTTGGTTTGGGAACTACAGTGAGTTCAAGTTGCTCTTAATGAACAGCAGCTTTGCTTACTGGTTATCATTACAGTACTGAGAGATTTAAGAGTGTCCTTCCAGTCTAACAGTCATTTTGTGGTATCATTGCCCACAAACTGCAAAACAGTTTGGCAACATCTGATCTTACCCACCTCTTTCACAGACAGCCTTGAGATATTCTTACTGTCGCATGTTGCTAAGGAATCCTACCAGGTCAAAGGGAAACTCTTTTTAATCATGGGAAGAACACGGATTCTTACCTTGCAGAGGTCATCTCCAATGCATCCTGCAACTACATTGATCAGGGTGCTCTTGCTGCTGACGGCATTCAGCGAAGTAGTGACAGGGTAAAATTCAAGTGGGTGGCTGCTCAGTCTTAAATCTTGAATACAACCTTTGAAATACCCTCCATTTAGAATGGTTTCTTGCTTGTCTGGTAAACCACCGATGTAGAGAATATCCCTTCTCTGTATTTTTACGAAGGGTGTAGAAACAGAGCCCAAGTTTTTTGACGATTGGAACAAGTCCACCTTATCTGGCCCCATTTTTAAAGAAATGAAATAGAAATTTCCATCGTTCATAATCTGCATACTTAAAAATTTGTTGGAGTGTGGACCTGACATTGCAAGTTTCCCATCTTCTAGCCAGACCTTGAGAAACAGGGACGTGTTTCTTTCTAGACCAAATAAGAAGCCAAAAGGCTTGCGTGTTCGCACAAACATTGATATTGTGGCATTTTCATGACTTTCTTCTATGGAAAAAGCAGCGTACCCGGTGGTTTCCTCCTGGCCAAATCTTCCCGGAATGTATTCTTGCTTTCGCATGAGAAAAAGAGAGAAAGTAATGACCTCTTTAATATAAAAATACTATTTGAGTATTAACATATCATAGATCAGCAATGCCCAGCACTGAATTTAAACTAAATATTTGACACTGATTATACTTTTAATGGTAAAATAAAAATGAGCTTCTCTACCTGATTTTAGAGTAGTGACCTGTTGAACTGGTTGGTATGTAGAGTTACTAAATTTGATTTAAAATACAATATATATATCAGATTGGGGTTGATAGAGGCAAAATGGATTAATGAAATGGCTGAGTGACAGAATATTGAACAGTCGCTGGGTATTTTTCACTGATAAGTAATGCTAAATTTTCTTCCCGGTTTAGCACTCCTGGTACTATCAGATACATTTCCATCCAACTTGATATGAGAGGCAACTGTATTGCTATTGGCTCTCCTCAGATTTCCTAGTCTTTTTTTTTAAATTTTTTATTAATTTTTTCAAATAAACATATGAACAAATAATACAAATATGGTGCATTTCATTAGAAAAATAAACACATAAAAAGCCTACTCATTAGGTATTCAGAAATAATCGGCGTTCCCCCCCCTGCATCCACACTCCCTCCACCTTCCTACCTACTTCCCTCTTCCTTCCTCCCCCTCTTGACCACTACCTCTCCTC
>NW_015398213.1:5669-7045 GCF_001527695.2 Protobothrops mucrosquamatus
AGGAGGGGAGATCCGGAATCACCCGGATCTCTGGGGGTAGTTCGTTCCATAGGGTGGGGGCTCCAACCGAGAAGGCCCTCCCCCTGGGGGTCGCCAGCCGGCACTGTCTGGCTGACGGCACCCTGAGGAGACCCTCTCTGTGGGAGCGTATCGGCCGATGAGAGGTAATCTGAGGCAGAAGGCGGTCTCGGAGATAACCCAATGAAATATATAGGAAGGCTGGATATATTTTGTATAAACTATCTTTTATCAAATAAGAATGACAATGATTGCTAGGTTTCGTCAAATACTATAGCAAGTAAGATCCAATAAGATTTTTTTTTTATCAGATGAGGAATAGATAAGAAATAGTTAAACACAAGAATAGGTTAACAATTTATTTAAAATTGTAAAAATGGAGTGTTTATGTGCATGCTTATATTTTTATAGCTCTGACCAAGGGCTGAAATCACTCAATCAGTTTGGAGAGAAGGAAGTCAACTGGCCTCAATTGTTGGCCCAACTAAACATCAATCTGTCTGGCACAGTTCAAAGCAGAAAAATCAGCAAAATGGCCACTGAGTCTTTTTCGGTCTTCAGTTGAAATAGTTTTTTGACTGCAAATGAATGTAGTACCTCGTTTCATTACAGTTCAATCACCTCATTTCCAGTTACATATCTTAGTGCCAGCATTCTCCTCTGACTTTCCCAATGACCCTTCTTTGAAACCCAAAGAGGAAAAAGGGAAAATGTGGAGTGACCCAAGTGGGTCTTCTCCAGCTGAGTGTCCCCGAGATCAGCCTCTAAGATGAAAAGCTGGAACTTGAAATAAAATAATAGACAACTCCACTCTGTTGACCAGTGCAGTGGCTTCGTATCATTTATCAATTACAGGAGCTAGTACTGTACTTCCCTGTAGCCACAGATGTTTGAAGAAAGCTTTGATGAATAGAGTTACCAAAATAGGTAACAACCTAGTGGGAATTTGGTTCAAGCCACAAAGCCCTGGGGTCCAAGGGAAATACAACTATTTACCGACCAGATATCTTGAAGCCCACTAGGACTGATCTGCTAAGGAAAAGTAGGTTGACAGTTTCACAATGCAGGACAGTCTTGACCTAGAAGGACTTTGAATTTATATCTACGATTTTGTGACAGAAATAGATATTAAGGATGAGTGCCAAACTCTCTTTTTTTTTTTTTATTTTTTTTATTTTTCATAATTTATATGCCGCCCTTCTCCCCACGGGACTCAGGGCGGCTCACAGCATATTAAAATAACACAATACAAACAACACACACAACATTTCCCCTATAAAAGCCAATTAAAACCAAATATTTGTAGCTGTGACATTATTAAAATCATTAAAAATTATCCCTATTTAAAATTCACCCTA
>NW_015398214.1:0-2074 GCF_001527695.2 Protobothrops mucrosquamatus
TTGAATGCGTCTTTCAGAGAGTCACAATTCTGTAGTTCGGCCAATTCCATTTGGCAAATCAGATCAACAATTTCAATGTCAATAGAAAATGGGTTCTGGAAAACCTGTATTCAAGATGGACAATATTTATTGTTATGTATATGTATGGGTGTGGGTCTATACATATGTTGTATATATTATGTATGTTTCACTTTGAGAGTGGGCAACTAAATTTCATTTTTGATGTGTGCCGTTGTGCCCACAGTAAAAAAAATGACAATAAAGGTCCCTGAAAGACTCACTGTACTAAATAAATCAGTCTTCTCTGGACACATCTCTTTAGCAACAGAAAGAAGGCATTCTTTAACAAATACTCCCTCTACGAATGGTCTGCCAGTACACGCTATTAGCTTGGCAACTTGCTCGCAGTGATGAAATAGTTAGCTGCTTCTGCTTCACAAAAATATTTTGCTGAGTTGTCAATCCATTTTTCAGTTTTAATATTTTATCTTTTCTCATTTGTCCATCCAAACAATCATATTTATCTTTATGTTGAGTTTTGTAGTGTTGACGCAAATTGTATTCCTTGAAGACAGACACTGAATTCTGGCAAATCAGACGAACAGCTTTTTCCTTCTAACTGTACGAAAAAGTAATCGTAAGTCCACTGTTTTTGGAATAGCTTAAAGAGGGAAAAAAAGGAGTTTATCTCTTTCTTATTTTGTGAGCCTTTCTTACTTTGCACTTGATTCCTGTGTCTTTTAGGGTACACCGAAGGGTTTGGTGGGGAGGGGGGGGTTGCATTCTTACTACACTTAGAAGGGAGAGAGGAAGAAAGGCCAACCAGCCAGGTCTACCAACTTAGCAACTTTAAGACCTGTGGACTTCGACTCCCAGAATTCCTCAACCAGCCATGAGGGCTGAGGAATTCTGGGAGTTGAAGTCCATGAGTCATAAAAGTGCCAAGTTTGAAGACCCCTGAGCTAGCTGGTAATAATGCATATTAATAAACATGGATAAATTCATCATACATTTGTCAGTTCAAAGGGAAAGTGATTCAGCAAAGGAACAGCCACTGAAGAAATTAAAACTGGTACTTTTTCCCTTCTTTTCTACAGTTTGTAATATTTTATTAGATTATAGAACAAAAATTCAAAAGCAAATAGTAGGACACAGTGGGGAAGAAAAAGGGGGAAAACGTGAGGGGGAGAAGGGGAAAAGAACAGACTTCCTCTGTTGCAGTAGAAGCATTTAACATTGAAACTCAGCTTTTTACTTTTCCATATTATAAACTAGCCATTTCTATAACAAATGAATCTAACCAGTAAAGCCCACCCCCCCTTTTTTTAGTCAAGTTTTTGATACCTTGTTAAGCACTGGCGGTACTCAAATATTGTCATGTCCTAAAAGTGGTACAATCTGTGAAAAAGTTGAAAAGCCCTGCACTGTATCACCCACACTCCCCCGGCGGGACAGATGCAGCCCACGGGCCGTACTTTGAGAACCCTTGCATTAACCCAATGTTTCTCAACCTTGGCAACTTTAAGATGGGTGAACTTCAACTCCCAGAATTCTCCAGCCAGCTGTGGGAATTCTGGGAGTTGAAGTCCACCCATCTTAAAGTTGCCAAGAGGTTGAAAAACACGTCATTAAGCATTATAGAGCAGGTTTCTAAGTATTCCTAGCAGAACCACTAGATCAGTGATGGCGAACCTTTAGAGACCGAGTGCCCAAACTGCAACCCAAAACCCACTTATGCATCGAGTGCCAGGTGGGTGTGGCCCATTGGCTGAGTGTGGCCTATTGGGTGGGCGTGGCCCATTGGGTGGGCGTGGCTGCGGTGGTAACGGCAGACTGGGTGGGACTAAAAAGTTCAATCAATTCCAACTTTGCAAGATCTTTTTTTTCCCCGCGAGTTGAAATTGACTGAACCTTTTTTTTTTTTTTGCACACGACGGTGGAGGCCTAAAGTGAAAAGGTTTTATAAAACCCAGCTGAAGGCCTAGGACAGTGATGGCGAACCTTTTAGAGACCGAGTGCCCAAACTGCAACCAAAAACCCACTTATGCATCGTCAGGTGCTGGGTGGGTGTGGC
>NW_015398214.1:2313-7045 GCF_001527695.2 Protobothrops mucrosquamatus
CACGACGGTGGAGGCCTAAAGTGAAAAGGTTTTATAAAACCCAGCTGAAGGCCTAGGACAGTGATGGCGAACCTTTTAGAGACCGAGTGCCCAAACTGCAACCAAAAACCCACTTATGCATCGTCAGGTGCTGGGTGGGTGTGGCCAATTGGGTGGGTGTGGCCCATTGGGTGGGCGTGGCTGTGGTGGTAACAGCAGACTGGTTGGGACTAAAAAGTTCAATCAATTCCAACTTTGCAAGATTTTTTTTCCCCGCGAGAAGTTGAAATTGACTGATTGATTGAACCTTTTTTTTTTTTTTTGCACACGGTGGAGACCTAAAGCAAAAAGGTTTTTATAAAACCCAGCTGAAGGCCTAGGACTGGGGTGACGGCGCGCGTGCCCACAGAGAGGGCTCTGAGTGCCGCCTCTGGCACCCGTGCCATGGGTTCGCCACCACTGGCCTAGGACTGGGGCGACGGTGTGTGTGCCCACAGAGAGGGCTCTGAGTGCCGCCTCTGGCACCCGTGCCATGGGTTCGCCACCACTGGCCTAGGACTGGGGCGACGGTGTGTGTGCCCACAGAGAGGGCTCTGAGTGCCGCCTCTGGCACCCGTGCCATAGGTTCGCCACCACTGCACTAGATTCTGTAACAGCTTTGTTCCTTATGCCAGATGTCTTCCTGCAAAGATGAAAATTGATGAAATTACTAATCGTAATTTGTTAAAAATTCGCTGAAAAGTTTGGGTGGGCTTAAATAGCCATCTTCTCCAACTGGGTGCCCTCAAATATGCTGAGCCTGCAACTTTCAAGGAGTTGTGTGAATCCAATACTTGGAATGCAAAAGGTACAAGTAAATACGAAGTTTATGACAATGTTGTTTAGCAATTGGAGTTCCAGTCCCAATTTGTGGTTGTGAGTCCAGGAAAATCCATAGACGAAAAGCGTGTGAAAGGCACCCAAGGAACCTTATTAAGAGCACTTGAGCTACTTCATCTTTTAGCCTAAAATTTGGTGACAGACCCACCTGGGTCACAACACCATAAATTAACTGGACAAGCTGGATTTGCACAATCTGTTAAAGAAAAACAACTAAACATAAAATTAACCTAATTTAGTGTCTTATGCAGACGAAGCAGAGATTCAACGCTTCTGTGAGCCTATACAGGCAGCCCTTGACTTACAACGGTCCATTTAATGACTGTTTGAAATTACAACGGCACTAAAAAAAGTGACTTATGAGTTTTCACACTTATGACCGTTGCCGCATCCCCATGGTCACGTGATCAAAATTCGGAGGCTTGGCAACTGACATGTACTTATGATGGTTGCAGTGTCCAGGGTCATGTGATCCCCTTTTGCATTCTTCTGACAAGCAAAGTCAATGGGGGAGCCAGATTCGCTTAACAGCCATGTTACTACCTTAACAACTATAATGATCCAGTTAAGAAATCATAAAATGGGAGAAAACTCACTTAACATCTGCCTCGTTTAGCAACAGAAATGTTTGGCTCAATTGTGGTCATTAGTCAAGACTACCTGTAACCGTATTTCTTACGGTTTCTCATTCAAATATAAGAGAAATTTGGGCCCAATCACCACTGAATAGCAAACGTTTCCTCCACATCCAATCTTTGGTTTGAAATTCAAAGAATATCATCTTGAATTCCACTTTTTTGGCCCAGGCAGAGGGAGAACCAAGCCTAATTTGATCTTCAAAGAGATTAAAGAGTTTGGAATTTGGGCAGGGGGTGTCCCAACACACTTGGGAGGAGGCAACAGAGTTGTCTTGAACTGTAAGATGGGCAGCAAATAAATTGGTTAAATAAATAAATTTGATAAATGAATTGAAAAGGTAAATGCAAAAGCTTGAAAATATGCAGTTTTTTCTTGCTGGACAAAACATTTCAGACCTCTTTATTCTTTGCTTTCCATTTTGGGGGGGGGAGATATGTCTGCCAAAGGATCTCACATATTCTCTCTGGGATTGTGTTGCTCTGGACAGCCACAACAATTACCGTACTGGACAATGGACACGGATGCAAGCCAGCTCAAAAAAGGAAGGCACTTCTAAAGAGCAGTTGCAAAAAAAATCCTTCTCTAAATGTTAGGCTCTCTGCATTCACACAACCCATTCATTTTGTTCCCCTGCTTGGATAAACCCGGCCTGTTTGCTTTAAAGTTTTAACATGCAGGGAGTTGGCCAAACCCCTGAAGTTGAAGCAACTGAATCGGGAATTTCCGCATTCAGACAACTCCTTTTGGCCATCCTTGACCCCCTCTCTAAGCCATCCCCAAAGGGAAGAGCAAGCCCTACGGTTATTTTTTGCCCAGGTTTAACGTTCCAGATCCGGGCTTGAGGGCAGATGACAGAAAAGGGCCCAAATGCACCACAAAAGCTAAGATTTCAGCTACAGTCCTTTGGAAGAAAAAATTTACAACTTTGTTTTATGTAGGAATTCCAAGCCCCCGACAAAAACGGCCTTGGGAAAGCGGTCAGCCTGAAACCCGGGTCTGTTGGCAGCAGGAAATACAAGCAACTCATGGTGGATTGGAAGTCAGAGTTCCAGATGCTTCAAATGTTGCTGGAAGATTTCTTCGGCCCTCTGAAGGTATTCGGCTGTCTTCTTCTTCACTGCTTCCCTGCGGGCTAGATTTGGATCGCCTGCAAACAGGAAGACATGTTGGATCACTTTGTGGTGGCTCTCCCTGGAGCCCTGGAATCCAGCCAGCAAAAAACAAAATAATAAGTCAAACAGCAGCTCAAAGCATTTAGCAGGGTAACAGGCCACCAGCCAGCTGGGATTATAGCTTCTAAGAAGTACCTTCTTCTGGCCACATTCACACAACATACTCAAACCAGGATTGGTAAAAGACGAAGCAGCTACGTTTTCATGACACAGTAAACTTGATTTAAGTATTTACCTCAGTTAATTATTTTCCCCTTAGGCTTAGCCTATTGCACCAACCCAGCCTACCTTGTTTGTTCAGTAGCCATAGTCACACGACACGCTCAAACCTGGATTAGTAAAAGACGGAGCAGCCAAGAACAGTTAGTATCTGAATTAGACCTTGGTTCCAGCTCTGCTCAGCGCCTTTCCAGGGACCAAACTCTCCCCCGTTTCGGGAAAAATCCCAAAAGCCGAAAAGACCCACTCCTAGCTTTACGTACCATGAAGACCCTGAAGGAGCAAGTCAACTCCACTGCGGTAGCCATGAAAGGCCCCCTGATAGTCTCTGGAGGCTTCACACAGCACAGCTTGCCGGATCCGCTCAGTCGCTTCGGGCAGATACAAGGCACCTCCTGCCTCAGGTTTTTGCGTCATGTCTGTGCTGAGCAGGAATTCTGGTTTGGTCTCCGAGGCCTCCAGAGAAGCCAGATCGTCTTCGTGGGAGAGACCAGTGGCAGTAGAAGCTGGATCAGAAGGAAAAGAACAGATGGGCAGAAGCTCAACTGGCTAGAGAAAAAGATGGCTAGACTAGACTAGACTAGACTAGACTAGACTAGACTAGACTAGACTAGACTAGAATAGGAGAATGGGAATAGAATAGAATAGGAGTAGAGTAGGAGTAGAGTAGAGTAGAGTAGAGTAGAGTAGAGTAGAGTAGAGTAGAGTAGAGTAGAGTAGAGTAGAAGAACAGAGTTGGAAGGGACCTTGGACGTCTTCTAGTCCAACCCCCTGCTGAGGCAGGAAACCCAATACCCTTTCAGACAAATGGCTGTCCAGTCTTTTCTTAAAAACTTCCAGTGTTGGAGCATTCACAACTTCTGGAGGCAGGTTGTTCCACTGGTTAATTGTTCTCAATGTCAGGAAATTTCTCCTTAGTTCCAGGTTGCTTCTCTCCTTGATGAGTTTCCATCCGTTGCTTCTTGTCCTGCCTTCAGGCGCCTTGGAGAATAGCTTCACTCCCTCTTCTTTGTGGCAACCCCTGAGATATTGGAACACTGTCATGTCACCCCCAGTCCTTCTTTTCTTAAACTAGACATACCCAATTTCTGCAACCATTCTTTAAATTTTTTAGTCTCCAGCCCCCTGATCATCTTTGTTGCTCTTCTCTGCACTCTTTCTAGAATCTCAACAATTTTTTTAAAATATGGTGACCAGAACAGTGTGGCCTTACTAAGGCATTATAAAGTGCTATTAACATTTTATGTGATTTTGATTCTATCCCTCTGTTATTGCAGCCTAGAGCTGTGTTGGCTTTTTTGGCAGCTGCAGCACACGGCTGGCTCCTATTCAACAGATTCAATATTCAACAGATCAACAAAGATGATAAATGATCTGGAAGCTAAATCATATGAGGAACGTTTGAGGGAGCTAAGGTATGTCCAGTCTAGGGGTCTCCAAACTTGATAACTTTTAAGACGTGTGGTCTTCAACTCCTCCCAGGATGAGAAGTTGAAGTCTTAATTTTGAGAGTTGAAGTCCACAAGTCTTAAAGTTGCCATGTTTGGAGACCCCAGGTTAGTCTAACAAAGAGAAGATGGGGGGGGGATACACATGACGGCTGTCTTCCAATACCTGAGGGGCTGTCAGAGACGAGGAAATTGATTTAAATCTCCTAAGCACCTGAGGGCAAGACAAAAAATAATGGATGGAAACTTATCAGGGTGAGATCCAAGCTAGAACTACAGTGAAATTTCCTGACAGTGAGAACAATTAACCAGTGGAAGGGTGTCAGAGCATGCAGTCTTATTGTGCTGAGGTAACCCAGGAGTAAATACAGTAAACAGTGGTTTGTATTAAATGGT
>NW_015398215.1:0-7044 GCF_001527695.2 Protobothrops mucrosquamatus
CGGTGGCCTTCCGGGTGCGCTTCAAGGTGTTGGTCATCATCTTCAAAGCGCTCCATGGCATCGGACCTGGATATCTCCGAGACCGCCTTCTGCCGCAGATTACCTCCCATCGGCCGGTATGCTCCCACAGAGTGGGTCTCCTCAGGGTGCCGTCAGCCAGACAGTGCCGGCTGGCGACCTCCAGGGGGAGGGCCTTCTCGGTGCGAGCCCCCACCCTCTGGAACGAACTGCCCCCAGAGATCCGGGTGATCCCGGATCTCCCCTCCTTCCGCCGCGCCCTAAAGACATGGCTCTTCCAACAAGCGGGATTGGCCTAGGGAATTTTAGTGGGGTTTTTAAGAGAAATTTTAATTATATAGGCCATAACAAATATTTCTTTTTAATTCGGTTTTAAATTAGGTATTTATTGTAACATTGATTTTATAAGGCTGTCAGTCGCCCTGAGTCCGGTAAGGAGAAGGGCGGGATATAAATTGAATTAATAAATAATAAATAAATAAATAATATCAGTAATATCAGTACCATTAAAAACAAAAAAGGAGAAAGAAGAAAAATTACTGAAAACATTATGAGTAAAATATTTACTTTCCAACTCCCCCTTTGTTATATACTGATATGTAATATTTATAAACGTATATATTTTTAATGTATTTCTGATTTCAGTTCTTTGGTCAACTCTTTTTCTCTTTAAAAACCATACTCTGAATGCCAATATTCTAATTTGAGTCCTTTAGTTTTTAAAACTATTTGATCTAGTCGTTAAGGCACCAGGGTAGATAGACACCAGGAAGCTGTGAATTCTATTCCTGCCTTAGGCATGAAAGCCAACTGAGTGACTTTTGGCCAGTTCCTCTCTCTCACCTCTATCCACTTAACAGGGTTGTTGCTGTAGGGCAGGGGTCTTCAAATGTGGCCCTTTTATGACTTGTGGACTTCAACTCCCAGAATTCCTCAGCCAGGCACGCTGGCTGAGGAATTCTGGGAGTTGAAGTCCACAAGTCATAAAAGGGCCACGTTTGAAGACCCCTGCTGTAGGAAAAATAGGAGGAGGAAGGAGTATTAGGTACGTTTGCTGCTTTGAGTTATTTGTAAAAAATAAAGATGGGAAATAAATATGTTTTTTTGGGTATTGCCAATTTTTTTCCATTATATACTAAGTGTTTTTTCATACTTAAAAAAAAGTTTTCTCTCAATCAAAATAATGTTTTCTCCCCCCCCTTGACCTCTGGAAATACTGTTTTTTTCTGTATGTAATTGATTCACCCATATTGTCTTTTGTTTTTTTCTCTGGAATTTAATGGGCCTTAGATATCGTTTCAAGATTTTGCAGATATTAATTGGTTGATTGATGATTATGCGCCATCAAGTTGTTGATTCTTAGTGACCATATCAGATTTTCCTCATTAATTAATGAATTAGGAGATTAAATATTTGATGGAATTTAAAATCTGCTGTACATGTAGGAAGTTTGATACATAAACCTGCAAAATTTGTAATGGAAAAAGAAGTGATTCAGGATAATATTGTTTTAGATTGGCAATTAAATGTTTTCAAAATTGCATTTTTTAATTACTATGGCCCGATTAAGGGCAATTCAGGTTTAAAATAAACATATTAAATGCCTTTTTAAAACTGTGGATTAGATAAATATGGCCTTATATTTTATCAAGTTTTAAATCCTTTGTTAAATTGCAATACTATTTCAGTTGAATTTAATTCTCCCACAGAGAAAATGCTGTAAATTGGAGCTTAAAATGACCAATGTAAATAACTTTTAAATCCTTCAGAAAAGAATAAACATTTTATAAAATTACACATCAGACTTGTTTCTGACTTGATTATTTTTAGTATCTCAGTCACATTTAGATTGGATTGGTGAAATTAATATAGATTGTATCACAGCTTCTGATCAGGGACCAATAACATTAACAATTATTAAAAGAAAAACATACTATTTTTAAAAGCTGGGTTTAATGCCACATTATTAAGGGATTGCTTTTATATAAAATAGGCAAAAGATGTTTTTTTTTTAAAAAAAAAAATAGATAATTTGCCAATGGAGTATTTTAATGTATTTGGGTACTTTGTATTCATAATGGTATTTTTGCAAACGTTTCATGGGAAAGGAAAAAATAAAGGCTATGTAAGACAATTTATACTGAAATAGAGTAATTCTTTTAAGTCTTTTATATTGGAATTTAAACCCTTTTATGCATCTAACATCAACTGTTACTGGAACTGAATAATCTAAAGCAAAGATACTGAGAACGAGAAAAAAGATATGGTAAATTACTGGCTTCTCATCTGCAAAACAATGGCAAAACAATATCATTCCTACTGTTAAAATATGTATATAGAGGTTCTGATGTAATTGGCAATGTTTAAAATATACCTTGACTTTTTATTCAGATGATTGGGAAAGAGATTAATCATTTATTAAATAATACAGCCCTTCCAAAGATTATACATGACCTAGCTGTTTGCCCAGCTGCACATTTATCTCTTCAGGAAATAATAGGACTATTTCTAGTCTGTGGTGGCGCAGTGGTTAGAATTTAGTATTGCAGGCTAATTTTGCTGACTGCCAGCTGCTAGCAGTTCGGCAGTTCGATTTTTACCGGCTCAAGGTTGACTCAGCCTTCCATCCTTCCGAGGTTGGTAAAATGAGGATCCAGATTGTTGGGCAATAGGCTGAGTCTGTAAACCGCTTAGAGTGTGCTGCAAAGCACTGTGAAGCGGTATATAAGTCTAAGTGCTATTGCTATTGCTATTTCATACATGAAAACAGGAAAAGCTCCTGGTGCTGATGGTTATCCTATTGGTTAATATAAGACAATTGATGTTGTTGTTGTTCTTATCTTATTGGGAGTTTAGAATTATACTTTTATGAATGAAGATTTTTCAACTTTTTCATGAAGCCTTATTTATTTATTTATTTTATTTATTAAATTTATATACTGCCCTATCTCCCTTGCGGGACTCAGGGCGGTGAACAGGCGATAATAAAAACCACGGTAATAAATAGTTTGTTTTAAAATCGAATTAAATAACGGGCCTGTTCTAAAAACACACCCGTAAAAAACCCCCCACTGAAACATAATCAAGCTACTTATAGCTGCTCAGAGTCACTGGAGCAGCGAGATGGGTGATGAATAAATTTGATAAATATATATTACTGTGATTTTAAAGACTGATAAAAATTCTAGTGATTGTACAAGCTTTGTCTTTTAATGTTGATGCTAATGTTTTGATAGCAACCTTGGCACATCAGTTACAGATAGCTCTACTTTTGATTATTTCTCCTGCACATTTGATTTTGTAAAAGGGAAACAAGCCTTGGATAATATTACATTACAATTATAGGTATACATATATTTTAAAAACTGGAATCTCCTCTAATAGTTTTATTAGATGCGGAAAAGGCCTTTGATATGGTGAAGTTTAGATTTTTGGAACAATTTTTAGCTAAGTATAGGTTGTTTGTCACGCAGTCAGCCAGATATTCAGTCTAGATTTGGCATTTTTATCCACTTATCAAGTCCTTCCCAAGGACCTCGGATAGACAGACGTTGTTGTTCCATGTTTTTAAAGGTATTACCACAGGGTGTAAACTGTTCTTAGTAAAGCTGCCTTTTACAATTGACTGAAGGTAATTTAGTCAATGCCGATGGTGTTCAAGTGGTGCTCCAGATATTCTGGGATTGCACCCAAGTTGGTGATTACCATTATTATTACTATTTGAATTAGAGCGTTCTAATCCTTTGACCACAGTTAACATTGGTGTGCCTTATCACTCAGATATTCTGAAACTAGAAGTCACTGTCACTAAGCACACACTGGTCTGATATGCCACTGATATTTTCTTTATTTAATCATCAATGTTCTATGCCAAAATGTCTTGATATAGTACAACTATAGTGTAAATAATTGGGTTATTCGTTAAAGTCATCTGGCCCACTAGATCTAGCACAGAAAGTGAGTCTGGGTTCCTTCCGTCAAAACGTGGCCAGGAGCCACACCTTCTCTGTGTCCATGCTTATCCTGTGGAACAGCATCCCTCCAGAAATCCAGATAGCAATAGCAATGGCACTTAGACTTATATACTGCATCATTGTGCTTTACAGCCCTCTCCAAGTGGTTTAAAGAGTCAGCATATTACCCTCAACAATCTGGGTCCTCATTTTACCTACCCTGGAAAGATGGAAGGCTGAGTCAACCTTGAGCCAATCAGGATCAAACTGCTGGCAGTCAGCATTAGCCTGCAATATTGCATTCTAACCACTGTGCGACCACAGTTCCGATGATCCTAACCCATGTGGCCTTTCATAAGGGTCTGAACACCTGACTGTTTTTCCGGGTCTGTGAACTAGGAGGTTAAGTGAGCACTTCTGGGAATGCTGCTTTTACTATTTGAGTTTATTGTTTTAACCTTAGATATCATGTCTTAGTGGTTAAATGTTATTTTAATTCTACAGTCTGACCAGAGGCACTGTTGTCAAATGAGCAGTCATAATTATAAATCATTTAAATAAATGAATACATACATGGAATAAATCTCATAAACTTTGTATGGGCTCTAATGCATCTATGAACTGTAAAACCTAGGGGTCTTGAAATTATAATCTCAAGAAAAAAAATTGTTGATACAAATATTTCAGATTGTTTATCTTGGTTTGATATAAATAAATGATTAAAAAAATCCCCCCAAATTTATGGGGAAAGATAAATACTGTAAGAATGAGTATTACTACCAGACACTATATATGTATACTGAAGAATTCTTATGTTAATATCTAAGATATTTCAGGCAGAGTGATATGTTATTAACAGCTTTCTTGGAAAAGGCCAGACCCATATATTTTCTTTATCTTAATTATGAATTCCATATGGAGGGGATTTTTACTTTCCTGATTTTCAGTTTGATCACTGAACATACATTTTAACTTTCATTTCTAACCTTGTGATCATCCAAAACCAATGATGGGCACTAAATGTCTATGGAGATTCTTAGTCATCCAGGTCATGGTTGTCCCAAAGGTGCTTTTTCACGAGGCAACTAGTCTTTTTTTTTTCTCTTTGAAGATGTTTCGCTTCTCATCCAAGAAGCTCATCCAATTTTTAAAATTATTATGCAAATACCTTTGATATTATGATAGGACCCTTTTTCCTCTTTCCATCACAATTCTCTTGGAAGATGTTTAATTCTTATTCACATGAAAAACTTACACTGTGAGATAATCCTGTGGGATTGAAAATAGCAGGTAACTTTTTTTTGAACAAGAATTCAAGAATTCTTTAAACCAGTTTATTGCCAGTCAAGTCTATAAAGCATTGGAGTTACTGCAAGAGATATTTGAATTGTCTGCAGAATGGCAATATATTCCATGAAAATATATTTTGAATTATTCTGGATCTAAAGATTATTTTTTATTATAAATTAAAAAGCACTTTCAAGATGGATATCATTGTAAGAACTAGAATATGCTGTATTAGCAAATTAATTAAAGTACTTAAGAATATTTTTAATGATCTTTAATATCATTAGTGAAATATAATGAAGAAAATACCACAACAGTGATAGTATAATAAAAATAGAAGAATAGTAATTGAAATGAACTAAAGTTGTTCCATTTCTGATTATATTAAATTGAGTCTAATTCAAGAAAAGGCATTTCTCATCCTGCTGAAAATAGAAAATAATAGAAGGAATGCTTACCTATACGGGTATAAGTTTGGGTTTCTCTACTGTTCAATTTTGATTTAATATATGTAAGTTTGTAAATATGATTTTGAGAAGAATAATTTAGCTTAAAACATGAATGTGATTTGAAGTTTTATACCCAAAAAAATATCTATTCAGAAACTCTTTCTTCATAGCAGTAATACATAAACTGATCAATATTATTCTTTGTGGAAAGTTTTAAAGCTTTGTTTAAAAACAAATATTTTTACACACACACACACACACACACACACACACACACACACACACACACACACGTACGTACGTGGGTGTGGGTATGTATAGTGTGGATGTGTATATAGTTTTTTTTTAATTTTTTTAACCCATTTCTTTTTTGTATTTTTTTGTATATTAAAACAGTTTTAGAAACCCATGGATTCTAGAGTCAGGAAGGCCTCAATTTTAACTAATAACTAATTAACTAATAACTAATGAAACAGAGAGCGCTGTCTTCTGCTGGTAATTCCCCTAAATGAATGAATGTATTTGCCCTGCAAACAGAAAAGTGTTTCGTATGTGTAAAGCCAAACTGATAAAACACCTAGTCTCTAATTGTTATGGTTTTGAAGAAATTAATAATATAAAAGTGATTTAGAAGCTTTTCCACATAGATAATTTGCTTAAAATACAGCAGTAATTTTGAAACCAGTGGTTCTCCGGTACTGTTGTCTGGCATAGTTACTTTGAAATAACGTGGATCTTCTGAATGAAAATATAACAGTGCTATCCATATGAGTAATCTCCTGAATAAACTAATTTTCCTCCAGATGGATTGGGACTGCAATTCCCAGAATTCTTTGGCAATATATATGCTTGGGAATTGTGGGAGTTTGTGTCCAATGCACTAGACCGAGAAAGTCTGTATAAACTTTATAACATTATCATAAGAATTTGGGGCATTTCTCTCTGTTAGGGCTTCCCTCGTTTTTTTCTTCATGTCTGGTGAATTATTCATTTTTATTTTATGTTTGTTTGTTTGAATATAAATATAAATGTATACGGTATTTTTATATTAGGTATTCAATTTCCATTCTTTCCCCCAACTATATTTTGCAAAGTTCCATGAGATCCAAAAGCTCTTGCATTTTGTAACAAAGTAGGGAAGGAACACAGGCTGTTTGTCTGCTACACAAGTACAATAACATATGTAATTAGTTAGTCCTTCTGTTGGGCATTTCTTAATGCCAATCATTCAGTTGGGAGTTAGAAGAAAATTATGCCTTACAGAGCTGCCAGATGGTATGAAACGTAGGCACCTCATCTGCCTTGTGGAAATTCAGCAGGATTGCAACATGCATGCA
>NW_015398216.1:0-3018 GCF_001527695.2 Protobothrops mucrosquamatus
CTATCACAGGGGCATAGTCGCTCACTAAACGGGAGCCTCTTAAATCGCCCATCGAGTAGTGCTGAGGGCAAGACATTGAAACGGGCCAGGGAAAAGACTCTTCTATACTTAGGGATGGTTAAGAGTATAGAAATATGAAGCCATCCTCAATCCATAATTATTAGAATGGCTGAAGATCAAAGGGGAGCAGGTTTTGTTGGCTCTGGCTCTTAAATATTGCAAATCTATGTCCACAAGCCGTTGGACTACCCTAAACTGGGCGTCCTTGAGACCATAATCTTCCAGAGCATCCCCCGTAAAACCTAGCAAGTGGAGTTTCTTTGTCAGCTCCCTCTCCCAACGAGAGGTATGAGAGTCAGCAAACACCAGGGAGAGAACGGGAGTAGATATCATAGGCCTTTCCAAATATTCTGAACCAAAGGTAAAAGTAAAGATTTCCTCTGTCCAGGCGTGTCCGACTGTAGAGAGCAGTGCTCATATCCGTTTTGTAGCCAAGGGAGCCAGCATTGTCTGAAGATGCTTCGATGGTCATGCAGCTAGCATGACTATATACCGAGGCCCATGGAATGCTGTTACTTTCCCACCAAAGTGGTACCTATTTATCTACTCGCATTTGCCTGCTTTCAAACTCCTAGATGGGGCGAGGACGGGAGCTCACCCCATCATGTGACACCGGGGTCTTGAATCTGGGCTGTCAACTTTTTAGCTGACAAGCTCGGCATCTTTAACCGCTGAGCCATCACACCTGCCCCCCCCCCCCCCACTGCTGAACTACAGCTCCCCAAATCCTCCCATTTCTGACCGTGTTGGCTGCTGGGAATTGTAGTTCACAACTTCTGGAAGCACCATAAGTTTCCCGTCTTGGACTATCTTTATATATTTGGTGAGAACGAAAAAACCCACTGCTTGGGCTCTAAACTCATGTATGGGAGTGTCAGTTAAAAATAATTTTACCTAGGTGTATGACTGTAAATCTCCAATAATTATAGCATTGTGGACCTACTGTAGATAAAAGGAGTACGTTTTTAATTTATCTCTTGCAATCTGCAATTATACCTGCTTCCCTATTTCCACCGGTAGAAGGAAGACACATGGGGCTTCTCCTGTGTATAATCCACACCATGGAGCTAATTTCTGGCCCCCAAAGGGATAAGGCTTCAGCTCTCTCTAGCCCAGGGGTAGGCAACCTTGGCTCTTTTATGACTCGTGGACTTCAACGCCCAGAATTCCTGAGCCAGCATGGCTCAGCTTGGAAACCTCTCCCTTTCCCCTCAGCATGGCTGGCTCAGGAATTCTGGGAGTTGAAGTCCACGAGTCATAAAAGAGCCAAGGTTGCCTACCGCTGCCCTAGCCTAAACAGGCCTCTTTCTCATGCCCCCCCCCCAGGAATGCAAACAAGCAGGAGATCATCAAAGCATACCGAAAGCTGGCTCAGCAGTGGCACCCTGACAATTTCCAGTCGGAAGATGAGAAGAAGGAAGCCGAGAAAAGATTCATTGACATCGCAGCTGCTAAAGAGGTCCTGATAGATCCAGGTAACATGCATAGGCTTCTGAGGCCTGGTGGCCCAGTGATTAGAATGCAGTAATGCAGGCTCCTTCTGCTGACTGCCAGCTGTCAGCAGTGTGGCAGTTCGAGTCTCACCAATTCAAGGTTGACTCAGCCTTCCATCCTTCCGAGGTCGATAAAATGAGGACCCAGATTGTTGGGGGCCGTAGGCTGACTCTGTAAACCGCTTATAGAGGGGCCGTAAAGCACTGTGAAGCGGTATATAAGTCTAAGCGCTATTGCTATTATCGTCTTCTCTCTTTTCTCCGAAAGGGATGTTTGGGGGCAAAACAGTTTTCTAATCTCTTCTTAAAAAACCTGACACGATGGAGCACACGGCATTCAATCCCCAGCCTTCAGTCAGAATGCTTCTTGGATGAGAAGCGAAATTTCTTCAGGGGAAAAAAAAATATGTCCAGTTGCCTTTTGAAAAAGCACCTTTGGGACAGCAGCAGAAAAAACTGGAAGGGGGAGGATTATCTACCAGTAGGAATGGTAAATATCTGTAATGGTTTGTGGGAATGACCTTGAGGGACAGGAGAAGAGATGCTGCCTAAGGAAGGATCAGATAGAAGCAAGAAGTACCCACAATGGCTTAATGGGCAAAGAAAGAAGCTTAAAAAGGATCCTCCCTAATTGTTAAAAGTGACGGTGGGAGATTTATGTTTTCAAACTTTTCAAACTTGCAAGATTCTGTTAATCCAGTTTTGGTCACCACGATGTAAAAAAGATGCTGAGACTCTAGAAAGAGTACAGAGAAGAGCAACAAAGATGATTAGGGGACTGGAGGCTAAAGCATATAAGGAACGGTTGCTGGAATTGGGTATGTCTAGTTTAACGAGAAGAGAAGGATGAGGGGGGGACATGATAGCAGTGTTCCAATATCTCAGGGGCTGCCACAAAGAAGAGGGAGTCAAGCTATTCTCCAAGGCGCCTGAAGGCAGGATGAGAAGCAACGGATGGAAACTGATCTAGGAGAGAAGCAACCTAGAACTAAGGAGAAACTTCCTGACAGTTAGAACAATTAACCAGTGGAACAACCTGCCTCCAGAAGCAGTGTATGCTCCAACACTGGAAGTTTTTAAGAAGAGACTGGACAGCCATTTGTCTGAAATGGTATAGGGTTTCCTGCCTGAGCAGGGGGTTGGACTCGATGACCTCCAAGGTCCCTTCCAACTTTATTATTATTATTATTATTATTATTATTATTATTATTATTATTATTATTATTATTTAGCCTTGCGATAAAGTAGAAGTGTCGCATCTGGTTTTGTTTCCCCTATAGCTTTCCTGAGAGGGCTGACAATATCAAACTAAGACTTGGGGGCCTGTTCTTCTCACCCACTCCTAACGTCTTCTTGTTTGGTTGTTGTGGGTGCTCCATCCTTGAAGGCTTTTCAGGAGCGATTAGACCGCCACTTATCTGAAATGGTGTAGGGGCTTCTGCTTGAGCAGGGGGTTGGACTAGAA
>NW_015398216.1:4988-7043 GCF_001527695.2 Protobothrops mucrosquamatus
TAAATAGATCAATTCGGAACATTCTGCCAACGTGTTTCAAGTGTACTTATTCCAAGAGAACACAACATCTGTTGAGTGTTTCATCCAGTGGAAAAATACGGCCTAAGAACAAGCCCCGTGTTGCCTGATTTTTCTTCCTAAAGTCATCAAAGTAAGGGGGGGTGAATGCTAGACACCACTCAATCCACAGAAAAAAAAAATGGGCAAGATGGTTATTTTTTTAAAATAAATTCATGCTGGTTGCGGAAAGTAAGCTTATTTCTACCGAACACAAGCAACAATGCCTCCAAAGCAACACAAGCAACAGTGCTTCCGTTGTTTGCTTATAAGACTTTGGTTTAATAATCATTTGACCAACACACAGTGTTTTGTTCCAGCACATATCCTAAAAGGGAGACCCCAATTATTCCCCAAAGCACCTGAAGGCAGAATGAGAAGCAATGGATGGAAACTAATCAAGGCGACAACCAACCTAGAACTAAGGAGAAATTTCCTGACAGAACAATTAATTAGTGGAACAACTTGTCTTCGGAAGTTGTGGATGCTCCATCACTGGAGATTTTAAGAGATTGGATGGCCATTTCATTGTCTGACATGGGATAGGGTTTCCTGCTTGAGCGAGGAGTTGGACTAGAAGACCTCCAAGGTCCCTTCCAACTCTGTTGTTCTGTTATTCTGACCCATTGCTGTCGAATATAATAGAATAGAATAATTAGGATAGGATAGGGATTAGGATAGGAATGGAGTAGAATAGAATAGAGTATGGATAGAGTAGAGAACAGAAGAGGGAATGGAATAGCTCTTTGTCTCAGGCTTCTTATAATAAAGTTGGAAGGGACCTTGGAGGTCATCTAGTCCAACCCCTGCTCAGACAAGAAACCCTATACCATTTCAGACAAATGGCTGTCCAGTCTTTTCTTAAAAACTTCCAGTGTTGGAGCATTCACCGCTTCTGGAGGCGGGTTGTTCCACTGGGTAATTGTTCTGTCAGGAAGTTTCTCCTTAGTTCTAGGTTGCTTCTCTCTTTGGTTAGTTTCCATCTGTTGCTTCTTGTCCTGCCCTCAGGCGCTTAGGAGAATAGCTTGACTCCCTCTTCTTTGGGGCAGCCCCTGAGATATTGGAACACTACTATCATGTCCCCCCTCGTCCTTCTCTTCACTAGACTAAACATACCCAATTCTAGCAGCCGTTCCTTATATGTTTTAGCCTCCAGTCCCCTAATCATCTTTGCTGCTCTTCTCTGTACTCTTTCTAGAGTCTCAACATCTTTTTTACATCGTGGTGACCAAAACTGGATGCAGTATTCCAAGTGTGGCCTTACCAAGGCATTGTAAAGTGGTATTAACACTTCACGTGATCTTGATTCTATACCTCTGTTAATGCAGCCTAGCACTGTATTGGCTTTTTTGGCAGCTGCAGCACACTGCTGGCTCATATTTAGGTGATTGTCCACTAGGACTCCAAGATCCCTCTCACCGTTGCTACCATTGAGCAAGGTACCACCTATACCAGACATGTCAAACTCGTGACGTCATGTGACATCGTGCAACATATCGAGAGAGTTTTTCCATTGCTGGCAATGGGGTGGGCGCGGCTTCTGCATGTCGCATCCGGCCCATGGGCCGGCAGTTTGACACCCCTCCTGACCTATACTATACCTGTGTGTTTGGTTTTTCTTGCCTAAATGTAGAACCTTACTTTTTTTCCTTTGCAAGAATTGGGGAGTAAATGTAGCCACAGCCCTAAATGTTGATTTGTAAAGAAGGCCGCTGGCTTTGATGGCCTTGCTTCTGAGTACACGTGCCTTGCACTAGGTCCCAGGTATGTTCAGGACACAGTGGTAGGGAAGAAAAACCTACGCTGGTACAGGGGGAAACCTTGCCCCAGGGTTCCTTCTCTATCATGTAACACAGGAATGGCATAACACAAGTATTTAAAAGAAAAAAAATGTACGAATGCAGACTTATTTTCTCTTGAGGTAGTTTTTTTGCCAATTTTCACAACCCCTGGCATGCCTTTATGTCACCTGAAAAGAAAGCCCCGGGATGGCACTAA
>NW_015398217.1:0-2792 GCF_001527695.2 Protobothrops mucrosquamatus
CAAGGACTAAACCTGTCGTAAGTCAAGGACTACCCAACCAGTCGTAAGTCGAGGACTTTCCCTGCCCGGGAGCGCCGCGCATGTGTGGTTCCGCCCCCTGCGCCGGCCGAGGCGTAGCTGGCAAGCGGCAGAGACGGAGCAGGCCGACCACCAGCTGGCCCAGCCCAAGGGAGGTAAGGCACCCGCCGGAAAAGGGGAAAAAAATGGCGGACAAAAAAAATGGCGGCCAAAAATATGGTGGACAGCCTTGCTTGGCGACCCCCATGAAATGGTCGATCGACCCCAAATGGGGTCCCGACCCACAGGTTGAGAACCACTGACTTAGATGAACCATATATGTAAGAACATGAAATTAATGTAGAGGAAAGTAAGGTTCTACACTTAGGCAAAAAAACCCAAATGTCTAGGTACAGGTTTGGTGAAATTTGGCTCAATAGCAGTAACTGTGAGAGGGATCTTGGAACCCTAGTGGACGATCACTTAAATATGAGCCAGCAGTATGCGGTAGCAGCCAAAAAAGCCAATGCAATCCTAGACTGCATTAAGAGAGGGAATCAAGATCACATGAAATGTTAGTACCATTTTATAAGGCCTTGGTAAGATCACACTTGGAATATTGCAACCAGTTTTGGACATCACAATATAAAAAAGATGTTGAGACTCTGGAAAGAGTGCAGAGAAGAGCAACAAAAATTATTAAGAGGTCTGGAGGGTAAAACGTATGAAGAATGTTTGCTCCCTTTCCTTGTTTAGTTTCCAACCCTTGCTTCTTTGCCTTGCCTTCTGGTGCTTTGGAAAATAGTTTGACTCCCTCTTCTTTGTGGCAACCCCTGAGATATTGGAACACTGCTATCATGTCGCCCCTAGTCCTTTTCACTAAACTAGACATACTCAATTCATGTAACGGTTCTTTGTACGTTTTAGCTTCCAGGCCCCTAAAGCTAAAAGTTTCAGTTTTAGCTGAAACTGTTGTAAAAAGTGGCTGTGTTGCTATGGAATGCTGTAAATGGCTGCAAATGCAGCCCGTTTTCCAAAGTTTGATCACATGATTGCAGGGGAGCAGGGGGATTGTTGGAATTTTGATGGATTCATAAGTCATAAGCCATTGTAAATTTTGGTTGTAAGTCAAGGACTACCTGTATACACACAAGCCAATCTGTAGGTGTAGATGGAATAACATAACCCAGCAGCTTTCTAGGGAGATAAGGGTCTGCCTTTAGGATTGTGTGGCACAGATAATTTTGTATTGCATCTTCTCTGTATCCTTCTGCAACATAATAAAAAAGGAGTAAGTTTTTCAATGAAACAATTTGGTTTTCTTTATTATTCTTTTTATTTATAATTTATTATTCTTATTCTTACCATGCTAGTAATTTCTGGTCATGTATGTCTCCTTCCAAATTCTCAGAAATCATCAAGGTACAGCACTGCTTTGGCTGGAGTAGCAGCATCCTGCCATTGACTTATCAAGAGACTTTTTGATCTTTCAGTCCTTTGAATTAGGTGATAACATGGGGGTGTTTCTTTCCTCTTTGTAGTAAAAGTAAACCTCAATAAAAACATGCTTGCAATATTGAAATACGGTTCCAGTCACTGCTTTTGGAACAATTACCAAAGCATATCAGTTAATTTAGCAATTTGTTTTTTAAGCTCCGCTTTAGCCATTTCTGTTTTTCCCATTTCCACCACTAGATGACACTGATCTATTGCTTACTTGACTCCACTGAGAATAAGTGAACATTGCAGTGAAATTAGAAATGTGGAATAAAATCCATTTAGAAATAAGAAAGGTGCTGAGATTTTATGGGCGACACCTAGGAAAGATGCTGGTATTCCTATGTGAAGATAACTGTGAGTTAGCCTGAACATGTTCTCAAGAAGCTACAGTAGAAATTACCTGAAACCAACACATTCCATCATTAACAGAAGCTACCTGCTGTCAGAGGGGCCATTTCCATAGGGGGAAAGTGATGTTGCATACATGATAATCCCATTTTGTCATCTGTATGATGTCATGCATATTGTCATTGTGTGTTCAACTGGAAACCAGCTATACCTGTCTCTAGAAACAGACCCAATAGCAATGGTCCATAGAGTGAGGTCAAATTTCTTTGTTTTAGATAGGGCTCATAGTATCTTCTAAGGCAGGGGTGTCAAACTGCTGGCCCGCGGGCTGGATGTGTCATGCCAAAACCACGCCCACCCCAGCTCTGGCAATGGGGAAAAAGTTGCGATACATTGCAACACGTCACATGACGTGAGTTTGACACCCCTGTTCTAATGTATCTCTAAAAAAACAGATACAGGAAGTCCTTAACAACAGTTCATTTAGTGACCATTCAAACTTTCAACATCGCTGAAAAAAAGTGACTGATGACCGTTTTTCACACAACTGTTGCAGCATCCCCATGGTCACATGATCAAAATTCAGATGCTTGGCAACTGGCTCATACTTATGACGGTCGCAGTGTCCTGGAGTCGTGATCAGCTTTTGTGACCTGACAAGCAAAGTCAACGGGGGAAGCTAGATACACTTAATAAATATGTTGCTAACTTAACAATTGCAGTGATTCACTTAACTGGCAAGAAAGGTCGTAAAATGGGGCAAATTTCACTTAACAAATGTCTTGCTTAGCAACATAAATTTTGGGCTCAAAATTTAGGACGACTTAGTCGTTCTAAGTTGAGGACTACCTATATAAGCTTCTGATCTTTGAAATTTCTTTTGAACGCCTATTTCCATATACTTGTACTGCATGTCAATTACTTTGCCAGGGTGATGAAGCCTGTCT
>NW_015398217.1:3172-7043 GCF_001527695.2 Protobothrops mucrosquamatus
CTCCTTTTTTGCGGAGGGGGGAAGTAAGCTGTAAATGCTGCAGAATAAATCTCTAACGCCATTTTTTGTTTCCAAGAATATCTCAGAGGCCCAAAGCTCTTTTTAGAAAATATAAAAGAGGTGTAGTTGGAAACCCATGTTTTAGAAACATCCTTATCCAGAAGAAGAATGAAGATCCCATGAGATAGCAAAAAAAAAAGGGAGTGAAAAGACTCTAAAGAGAGTGCAAGGTAGCATTCTGGGGCTTTATAACTGATTATATCTCTCATGGCCACCACTTTGTGAAGGGAGATCCCAACCCCAACCCTTTTTCCAAGAGAGTCCCCATAATAGTCTCAACAGAGAAACTCTGACATGATATATTACATGACCCTCCACGCTACAGTGCTTATCTAGGGCTATTTTCCAGTTTTCTAGCAGGTATCTCCCTTTTATTTAAGGGAAATGCAGGCTGGACTGACAATGAAATGATTGCAGTAGCAATGTTGGAAGCGAAGCTGATGAATCTCCTTCCCAGCCATGATGTGTAAGGGGATTTTAGCAGTTTGAGGGGAGAATATTAGTTATCATCAGCCTCCAGCTCTATTGCTTCAATCAGCTTTGGAGAGGCTAAATCACAGCCTTATTTGTATCAAGTAGTAAATGGTTCCTTTTGATGTAACATGCTTGTTATACACGCTTAGATTGCTATTTATATATTGTATTTATTATTTGCATTCTGCTGTTGTTATTTGTATATATATTCATATTCTTCCCAGTGCAAATGTTTCTGGATCTCCTGTAATCAAAAAGAAGAAACACTGGAGCAGATATGTCACTGGGGTAAAAAAAAAAACCCAAAGAGAAAAACCTTCCTCTTTTCAAAAAAAAATAATACAACTATGAAATATTTTATATATGCTGGGGTTTTTTCTACCCATAGGTTGCAACCTAAAATATATCCCTTTATATATTTTTTCCTACTGAGGAAAAAAGCTCAATTGTGCAAATGATTCTGAGATGTTCTCTTCAGAATTAGTTGCATGCTTTTGCACTTTTTGGAATGACCAGGGATTATTCACTTTCAAACACAGCAAAGGTCTTCATATGTCAGCTTTAACAAATGAAAGCAGGAAATGAGGAAGGAGAAGTAGAGTATTAAAATGCTTCCGGAAGTATCAGTCTTAAGGGTGAAGGTTCATTCTCTGAGATTGTGGGTTGGTTTCTGAATGTTTCGTTACCAAGCTAGGTAACATCTTCAGCAGAGTTTAGGGGATGTCGGTGTCAGTGTTCTTCTGTTTATAAGGGCTTCAAGTGTGGGTGTCGAGTGAGGGTCTTGTGATGGGTCTTGTGATGGGGAGGTTAAATCAGGTCAGGGTCCTTGGGAAGTGAACTGCTGGTGGGAGAGGGGCTTGCATTGGTTGAGGGTCAGTGCCGTCTCTGGTTGGCTGTGCGGTTGACTTGGATTCTGAGGGGTTAGAAGGCTGGTTGCAGGTCAATTTGTGGATGGAATTGCTGGTGGAGTGCCAGGCTTCAATGAACTCACAAGCGTGGCGGGTAGTAGCGTGGCCGATGATTTTTGTGTTGCTCCAATCAAACTGGTGTTGTTTGCTGTCAGCGTGGATAGCGATTAAGGATTTGAGATCGTGGCATTTGACTGCCAGCTGGTGTTTGTGAATCCTGGGTGGCAGTGAACACCAGCTGGCAGTCAAAAGCCACGATCTCAAATCCCTAATTGCTACCAACACTGACACCAAACAAAACCAGTTCGATTGGAGCAACACAAAAATCATCGGCCACACTACCACCTGCCACGCTTGTGAGTTCATCGAAGCCTAGCACTCCACAAGCAATTCCATCAACAGACACTTTGACCTACAACCAGCCTATGAACCCCTCAGAATCCAAATCAACTGCATACCAACTAGAGACAGCACCGAACCTCAACCAACTCATGCAAGCCCCCCTCCCCCTCCCACCAGCAGTTCACCTCGGAGTGACTTTGACCTGATGTAACCTCCCCATCACAAGACCCATCACAAAGCTCTCACTGATGACTCACACTGGACCCATCACAAGACCTTCACTTGACACACCCACACCTGAAGCCCTTATAAACAGAAGACCATTGACACCGACATCCCCTAAACTCCACTGAAGATGTTACCTAGCCTGGTAACAAAATGTTCAGAAACCAATCCACAAGCTCAGAGAACGAACCTTCACCCTACAGCTGTTCGCCAGTATCGGTCTTGTTTCGAGAAGGCTAGCACACCTTTGTATTGATTCAATTGACTCTAGTTAAGCACAGTTCTGAAGTGTTTGAGAATACTGCAATAATACAGTCTGATGCTTCCATTTTTATCACTTTTGCTGATAGAGAAGAGAAAGGAAATAGAAGGAAAGAAAGGAAGGAAAAGGTTTTCCGGAAGTGCCTTCAGTGGTTTCCTCCAAATGTGCTGATTTCTCTGCAGGATCTAGCTTTTTGGGGAAAAGTTATTTCTGGGTTTACAATAGAAGTCAGATTCAAAGCATTGGTTGGCTAATCTTGATAGTGTCAGAAGGAAGCATCCCTCAGGTGTCTGACACAATTTTAGAATTCAGCAAATAATAACTTAGAATTAACTAGGCATTTAGAACACAGAAAATAGAATCATGAGGCTGGAGAGGATCTTAAACATCTAGTCCAGTGGTTCTCAACCTTTTTAATGCCGCGACCCCCCAACCGTTCGTAAGTTGAGGACTAAACCGTTCGTAAGTCGAGGACTAAACCGTTCGTAAGTCGAGGACTAAACCGTTCGTAAGTCGAGGACTAAACCAGTTGTACGTCGAGGACTACCCAACCGGTCGTAAGTCGAGGACTTTCCCTGCCCGGGAGCGCCGTGCATGCGTGGTTCCGCCCCCTGCGCCGGCCGAGGCGTAGCTGGCAAGCGGCAGAGACGGAGCAGTCCGACCACCAGCTGGCCCAGCCCAAGGGAGGTAAGGCACCCACCGGAAAAGGGGGAAAAAAATGGCGGACAGCCTTGCTTGGCGACCCCCGTGAAATGGTCGATCGACCCCAAATGGGGTCACGACCCATAGGTTGAGAACCGCTGTTCTAGTCCAACGCTCTGCTCCAGGCAGGAGACCGTATGCTATCCTGGCAATCTCTTCTTAAAAACCTCCAGTGATGGAGCACCCACAACTCTGTGAGGCAAACTATTCCACTGATTAATTGTTCTCTGTCAGAAAATTTCTCCTTCTAGGTTGGATCTCTCTTTAACAAGCCTGCAACTGTTACTTCTTGCCTTGCCCTCTGATACTTCGGAGAATAAGTCAATCCCCTCTTCTCTGGAAATACAGCTAGTCCTCAACTTACAATTGCAATTGAGCCCAACATTTCTTTTGCTAAGTGAGACAGTTGTTAAGTGAGTTTCCCATTTTACGACTTTCCCTGCCCCGATTGTTAAGTGAATTGCTGCAGTTGTTAAATTAGTAACACGGTTGTTGAGTGAATCTGTCTTCCTTCATTGATTTTGCTTTTCAAAAAGTCACAAAGGTTATTTATTTATTTAATTTAATTTATATGCCGCCCTTCTCCCAACGGGACTCAGGGCGGCGCACAACATACTTAAAACCAAAACATATATACAATCCCCCCCTTAAAACCGAATTAAACCAAATTTAAAGTTGCGTCTTTCAAATTCCTAAAAAACCCAATATAAAATCCACCCTAGGTCAGGTCCGCTTGCTGAAAGAGCCATGTCTTGAGGGCGCGACGGAAGGTAAGGAGATCCAGAATTATCCGAATCTCGGGGGGTAGTTCGTTCCAGAGGGTGGGGGCACCCACAGAGAAGGCCCTCCCCCTGGGGGTCGCCAGCCGGCACTGCTTGGCCGACGGCACCCTGAGGAG
>NW_015398218.1:0-1804 GCF_001527695.2 Protobothrops mucrosquamatus
TTTCCAGAGGAGAAAAGTTTAATTCCTGCTTTAGCTGCCCCCGGGGAGCCGTTGCTCCGTTGGCAAAGCTGCCGCCTCAATTGAGGCGGCTAATGGAACTTCAGCTCTCTTTTTCCCGCTGAGTTGTGACTGGGAATGAGGGTCCCTCTGGGGCCGACATAAGCGGCTCTTCTGTGTGGTGAGGAAAAGGCTTGGTTCGACCTAGGCCAGCAATCTTGGCTCTTTGATGACTCGTAGACTTCAACTCCCAGAATTTCTGAGCCAGGCATGCTGGCTGAGGAATTCTGGGAGTTGAAGTCCACAAGTCATCAAAGGGTCCTAATTCCCTCACGCTGGCTGAGGAATTCTGGGAGTTGAAGTCCACGAGTCATCAAAGAGTCCTAATTCCCTCACGCTGGCTGAGGAATTCTGGGAGTTGAAGTCCACGAGTCATCAAAGAGACCTAGTTCCCTCATGCTGGCTGAGGAATTCTGGGAGTTGAAGTCCACAAATCATGAAAGAGTAATAGTTCCCTCATGCTGGCTGAGGAATTCTGGGAGTTAAAGTCCGCAAGTCATCAAAGGGTCCTAGTTCCCTCACGCCGGCTGAGGAATTCTGGGAGTTGAAGTCCACAAGTCATCAAAGGGTCCTAGTTCCCTCAGGCTGGCTGAGGAATTCTGGGAGTTGAAGTCCACAAGTCATCAAAGGGCTATAGTTCCCTCACACCGGCTGAGGAATTCTGGGAGTTGAAGTCCACGAGTCATCAAAGAGACCTAGTTCCCTTATGCTGGCTGAGGAATTCTGGGAGTTGAAGTCCACGAGTCATCAAAGAGCCAAGGTCGCCTACCCCTGGCCTAGCCTTTCAGCAGCCACTGGGTCACTGGCTCAGTTCCGGATCCGCTTTTTGTTTTTATTTTAGTTCTATCCGGGCTTTTATTACTTTTTTACAAATTAATCCAGGTGGGGAACATAGATGGGGCTTCCTCCTCCTATTTCTCCCCGTTTCGTGTCTAAGGCGGGACTAGAACTCATTGTTGCCTGGTGATTGGCCCAAAGTTACCCAAATGGCTTCCATGCCTAAGGCAGGACTAGAACTCACTATTGCCTGTTCATTGGCCCAAAGTTACCCAAATGGCTTTCATGTCTAAGGCAGGACTAAAACCTGGTGATTGGCCCAAAGTTACTGAAATGGCGTCTGTGTCTAAGGCGGGACTAGAACTCACTGTCACTGGGTGATTGGCCCAAAGTGGCCCAAATGGCCTCTGTGTCTAAGGCGGGACTAGAACTCACTGTCGCCAGGTCATTGGCCCAAAGTCACCCACATGGCTTTCATGCCTAAGGCAGGACTATAACTCCCAGTTTCTAGCTGGCATAACGCTTTAACCACTAGATCAAACTGGCTCTCAAATGCTAGAATTCCTCTGCTCTTATCCTGCACGGGGAGGGGGGGGGTAACCCTCTGCCAGCTGGAAGAAAGGGGTCCAGACAGACACACACACACACACACACACACACACACACACACACACACCCCGACTGCCCTCCTGGTGGGGATCTGGACCCCAAAAGACCCTGTCCTCTGCCAAGGACAACCTCTGCAGTTTGAAGAGAGGGAGGGAGGGACGTGATTCCGGAGAGGGGGGCACCATCCCTGTTTCCTTGGAGGGGGGGGCTGGAAAGTGACCCCAATTTTAACTGAGCCCGGCTCACCTGGCCCAAAAGCAAAGGGGCGCAGCGGCGGCGGCGGTCCTTCCCCTCCGCCGCCAACAGAGGGCAGTGCAGACTCGCGATTCTAATCCTGCGCTTGGAGCTTGGTTTCCCCCCC
>NW_015398218.1:5242-7042 GCF_001527695.2 Protobothrops mucrosquamatus
GGGACCAACATCGGTGGAAGAAGATGGGGGGGCATGAGTGCGGCGTTCCAGGTGATCGGATTTTGAGGACACTTTGTCAGCAGGGAAAGGGGGGGTCCCCCTTGTCGGGGGGGGTGATGAGAGGGATGAAAGTGGTTCCTTATTTTTTTGCCAATTGGGGAGGGGGGTTGATGGAGGGGCAGCCAAGATTCTGGGGTCTGCCCCCCTAAAACAATTTAAAAAAAAAAAAAAAACCAGATTCACAGTTGAATCCTCCTGGATCCCGAGCGACCAGATCCTGAAGGAGCCGATGTGGATATTTTGGAAAGAGATGAAAACCTTCTCCATTAGTCCCTAAGCGTTCGTGCAACCCCCCCCCCCAAAAAATAACCCCCCACATTCCTCCCCATTTCCCCCCCAATCCTTACATTTCCAAAACCATCTCAACTTCCCTGCTTCATTTTTGCCATTTTAATTAAAGTTCGTTTGGGAGGACGGATTTTTTGGGGGGGCTGAACCCGAACGTTAATTGATTCGTTCCAAGATGGCAAAGAAAAAAAAAATGGGGTTCCTGCAGATGAGGGAGGGGGAAAGAATGATTTAAGACTTTGGGGTTCCCCTGAAAAAAAGGGGGGCTGGGGGGAAAAACCCCACACATTTCCCTAAAAAGATGTGACTTGGGACGGCTAATCGTAAAAAAAAAACCCTTTCTCCAGCCTGGCCAGGTGTGAAATCCAGGTGTGCTGGGTTTCAGCTCTCCCCTGCCCTGTGCAGGTTGTGTGTGTATGTGTGTGTGTGTGTCAAAGTGTCCAAGTTTGCGTTCTGCTCAACTCCAGGGCCCCTCAGAGGAAAGAATTGCCCTTTGCAAAAGACCCCCCTGCCCCAAAGAATATTTATAAGGTAATATGATATTTATAAGCTCCTGCCTTTGTGCCTAGCTTGGGGGTTTGTGGGGGGAAGTTGCAAGTGGTGCACATGGGGTGAGAAGGAGAAGCCGTTGCATGCAGTGGGGGGGGAAGAGCCGGTGATGGGCAGCTATAAACGGGATTAAGTGACAGGCGGCATCCTGCCAGGAGGACAGAATGGAGGGGGGGAATCAGGCCTGGCGGACGGTGGGGGCTGGCCGGCCGCCCAACTCCCTCGCGGCCCCCAAATCAGATCATGGTCAGCTCTGGCTCGCTTCCAAACCGCCATCCTCCCAAGTTTATCCTAATTGCTGCTGGCGCATCGATCTGGGCACCCGGCCAGGCGGCAGATCGGAACTGCTGTTGACAAACTTTTGACAGGGGTCACGTTGGGCTCTGGGGAGCGTAGTTGGGTCGGGGGTGGGGAGGTGGGGGGGAGGCAGGACCCACGTCCCTCAGTGGGGCAGATGAAGGTCACTTACAGAACCCGCCGGCGAGATCCGATTGCCGTCCTGCAGGACGTTGAGACTGCGTACTGCAGATTCGGCCGTTCTGGTTTCTCTTAAAGATGGAAGGAACAAAAAAAATAAATGTGGTTTAATGTTGGGGGACGCGCGGCCCACTTTTAAATCTCGGGCAGCGATTGTGCTTCGTTGTCTTTTCGGAGGATTCATATAGGTTATGTATTATAGCGATAGGATATATATATATATATAAAAAGGATTTGGGCGCGACGTCACTAAAAAGCGTTGAAAATAGCTGCCCACGTGAAGCCAGTGGGGTTCGTGGCCTGTTTTTCTCCCCAGCAATTAGAAGCTGGAGGGACGCGCCAGGCGCAAACCAGGATCTATTTTTAACTTGGTTATTGCTCAGAATAGTGACTCCCTAATAAAACGGTCAGAGTCGCCCTGGGCAC
>NW_015398219.1:0-2832 GCF_001527695.2 Protobothrops mucrosquamatus
ATCTATCTATCTATCTATCCATTTATCTTCTATCTGTCATCTCTCTCTTTCATCTATCTATCTATCTATCTATCTATCAATTTATCATCTATCACCTCTCTCTTTCATCTATCTATCTATCTATCCATTTATCTTCTATCTGTCATCTCTCTCTTTCATCTATCTATCTATCTATCTATCTATCTATCTATCTATTTATCATCTATCACCTCTCTCTTTCATCTATCTATCTATCTATCCATTTATCTTCTATCTGTCATCTCTCTCTTTCATCTATCTATCTATCTATCTATCTATCTATCAATTTATCATCTATCACCTCTCTCTTTCATCTATCTATCTATCTATCCATTTATCTTCTATCTGTCATCTCTCTCTTTCATCTATCTATCTATCTATCTATCAATTTATCATCTATCACCTCTCTCTTTCATCTATCTATCTATCTATCCATTTATCTTCTATCTGTCATCTCTCTCTTTCATCTATCTATCTATCTATCTATCTATCTATTTATCTATCTATTTATCATCTATCTGTCATCTCTCTCTTTCATTTATCTATCTATCTATTTATCCATTTATCATCTATCCATCCATCCATCCATCCATCTATCTCTATCATCTATCTATCTATCTATCTATCTATCTATCTATCTATCTATCTATCTATCTATCTATCTATCTATCTATCCATTTATCATCTATCTATCTATCCATTTATCATCTGTCATCTCTCTTCCATCTATCTATCTATCTATCTATCTATCTATCTATCTATCTATCTATCCATTTATCATCTATCTATCCATCCATCTATCTATCCATTTGTCATCTATCTATCTATCTATCTATCCATTTATCATCTATCTATCTATCTATCTATCTATCTATCTATCTATCTATCTATCTATCCATTTATCATCTATCTGTCATCTCTCTCTTTCATCTATCTATCTATCTATCTATCTATCTATCTATCTATCTATCTATTATCTATCCATTTATCATCCATCATCCATCCATCCATCCATCTATCTTATCTATCTATCTATCTATCATCTCTCTCTCCCTCCCTCCCTCCCTCCCTCTCTCATGTATTACTTACCCATCACAAGATCCATCAGAAGACCCTCATCTGACACACACACACCTGAAGCCCTCATAAGCAGAAGAAGACGGAAACCCCCCAAACACCACTGAAGATGTTTCCTAGCCTGGGAATAAAACATTGGGAAACCAGCCCACAAGCTCAGAGGACGAATCTTCACCCTCCCACCTCTCCTTTGACACAAAAGGCAACCATATTATTAAAAAAAAATTTTTTTTTTAAAAAAAAGTAGCTTGTGTCATAAGCCTCCTATTTTTCCCAAGCTCCTGGGAGAGATAAAGGAGCTGATCCCCAGGGATTAAAGGACTGTAGCCACGTCCCTAAGGCCACTTAGGGCTGCAATCCCTGTTTTTCATTAAGGGCCTAAGGAACAATTAGCCCCCACAAGCCCAGCTTTTGGAAGGGGTGGGGGTCAGTGGTGTGTGTGTGTGTGTGTGTGTGTGTGTGCACGCACGTGCTTGCGCGTTTGTGCAAGTGTTTCTGAGCTGCATCTTCCACCCCATCATTGCCTCCCTGCATGACAGGAAAGGGAGCCGTTCGCCTGGGTCCCAAATCTTCCGGGTCCATGGGCTTTAACCCTCTGCTTTGGGAAATCTCCCTCTCTCTCTCTCTCTCTCTCTCTCTCTCATTCTTTCTCTCATTTTCTCATTCTCTTTCTCTCATTCTCTCTCTCTCTCTCTCTCTCTCTCTCTCTCTCTCTCTCTCTCTCTCATCTATCTTGTTTAATGAAGAGAAGGATTAAGGGGGACATGATAGCAGTGTTCCAATATCTCAAGGGGCTGCCCCAAAGAACAGGGAGTCAAGCTATTCTCCAAGGCGCCCAAAGGCAGGACAAGAAGCAACGGATGAAAACTAACCAAGGAGAGAAGCAACCTGGAACTAAGGAGAAACTTCCTGACAGAACAATTAACCAGTGGAAGAACCTGCCTCCAGAAGTTGTGAATGCTTCAACACTGGAAGTTTTTAAGAAGAGACTGGACAGCCATTTGTCTGAAATGGTATAGGGTTTCCTGCCTGAGCAGGGGGTTGGACTCGATGACCTCCAAGTATCCGTCCCTGCTATTATTTTAACTATAATGTATCATCTATCTATCTATCTATCTATCTATCTATCTGTCTGTCTGTCTGTCTGTCTGTCTGTCTGTCTATCTATCTATCTATCTATATCTAATTTATCAAATTTGTGTGCCACTCATCTCACAATGCAGCCACACCGGTGTTACAAGAAAAGATCCAAAATTTTCTAAGGAGAAAATTTATTTTTGCTGATCATTTCTCTTTGCAAACTCCAGAGGAGGCATGCCAGGGTGCAACTCACACCCCCACACCCCCCCACTAAAAGTCACAGTGTAGGATGGTCTTGGGGCAGAACGTAACCCATTTTGGGTTGGCTTGCTACACACACACACACACACACGATGGCACAAGTGGGATCCCATTGTGGGTTGGACTGAATATCGAGGCATTCAGATAACCCTTTGCTCCGATTCCAAACAAAGGACGAGGTTGCAAATAATATCCCGTTTCCTGGGTGCCTCTGGAATTCATAGAAAGTTGCAGCATTTTTTTTTAAATAAAAAGGAGTCTGGAAGCTTCACTTTGCAGAGTGAATGCACCTTCCTTCCTCCCTCCCTCAATTTCTTTCCTTCCTTCTTTCCTTCCTCAATTTCCTTACTTCCTTCCTCCCTCCATTTCCTTCTTTCCTTCTTTCTTTCCTTCCTC
>NW_015398219.1:4663-7042 GCF_001527695.2 Protobothrops mucrosquamatus
GCACTCCTGTAGGACCTGGTTGTCCGAACAAGCCACACCACTGGCAGAGTTCACAGACTGAGCTAAGTCGGAAGGAGAGTTTGCAAAAAAGATAAATAACTGCTCCTGCCATATCTGGGCTGAAAACATCCTAGATAACCACTAGGCAGGGGCAAAGAACATGGGTGTCCTGGAATTGTAGATCACGTGGTCGTCGGTCGTAAGTGTGAAAAACGGTCATGACTCCCTTTTTTTCCCAGCACGGTTTTAACTTTGAACGGTCATCAAATGAAGTCAGGACGACCTGCAGGCGAAGAATCTGGTACGTAACCTCTAACCTGGTTTGGTTTCTAAGCTGAGATAGCTTGACTGAATGCCTGCTGGATTCTCAAATAGCTTTGAGGATTGACAGTTAAAGGCCAACACAGCTACGCAGATACTCTCTCCCCTCAAACATACGCAAGATAAATCACGGCCATCATTGAGCCTGGAGTTATGGCCGTAAGTCCTTGTGGCCATTAAGCAGGTCACGATGTAACCGGACCCAATTTTAAGAGACATTTCACAGTGGTTGTTAAGGGAACGCCGTGGTCGTGACACAAATATCACAGTTGTTAAGTGAATCCATTTTAACCAATTTTACCTGGTTTGTGCCAGAAACCGGAAGCAAATACCAGAAAACGGACCCAAAAAAAGTTGAAAATTGAAGTCACATGACTGCGGTGGTGGGGGGGAATCGCAGCCACTGTAATTTCAAAACTGAGTCATAAGTAGCTTTTTTTGGTGGGGGGGGCTCCAGCGTGTCTTCAACCAGTCGTAAGTCAAGGACTTAATTAACCAGTGGAACAATCTGCCTCAGGAAGTTGTGAATGCTCCAACGCTGGAAGTTTTTAAGAAGAGACTGGACAGCCATTTGTCTGAAATAGTATAGGGTTTCCTGCCTGAGCAAGGGGTTGGACTAGATGACTTCCAAGGTCCCTTCCAACTTTATTTATTTATTTATTTATTATTATTATTATTATTATTATTATTATTATTATTATTATTATTATTATTATTATTATTATTACTACTACTACTACTACTACTACTACTACTACTACTATCTGTAATAAGCCCCTTTACAGCCCCATCGTTATTTTTGGAAAAAGACATTAGTCCTCGATTTACAGCCACAATTCAGAATCCAATTTCCAGTCGTAGGTGGTTGTTGGGGTCAAAGATTAAGGCACCTGCGTGACCGGACCCCGATTTGACAAATATTTTTGTGTCAGTCACTAAGCAAACGCTGCAGTTGTAAGTGTGAACCCATTCTTCCAAACTGCCAATTTTTGCCAATATTTGAGAAAAAAAATGCTGGAAACCGACAAAAACGAAACAAAACACCACATTGGAAATTGGGGTCACATGACCACAGGATGCTATAACTGGTCGTAAATGCAAGCTGTTCGCCGGGTGTCCAAAATATGGTCATGTGGCCGCAGGAATTGGAGTGGGTGACACCCACGTTTTACTACCGTAGAACCAGAAGTGGTTTAGGGGCTGTAAAAACACCCGTTCTGGGCGCTTCGTCGTAATTTTGAACCGTCGTTAAGCAATTGCTCATAAGTCGAGAACTACCTTTATTCAGAGAGGCAAGGAGAAATCTCCTTTGGGTCAACTTCAACATCAGGGTGACCTCTTCTCCAAAGCACCAGAAGGCAGGAGAAGAAGCAACGGATGGAAACTCATCAAGGAGAGAAGCAACCTGGAATTAAGGACGAATTTCCAGACCGTGAGAACAATTAAACAATGGAACGACCTGATTTCAGAATTTGTGGGTGCTCCATCCCTGGAGGATTTTAAGAACAGATTGAACAGCCATTTGTCTGAAATGGTATAGGTTTTTGCTTGTCCAATGGGTTGGACTAGAAGACCTCCAAGGACCCTTCTAACGCTGTGATTCTATTATTCAGTTATTCTCCAGTTCTGCGTCCCCCACTGGGTGCAACCAGGCTTTCAGGATTGCCTGCCAAATTTGCCGGCAAAGAAACTTGGTGGAGGATTCTCTGCACTTCTCCAAGATGTTGGAAAAGGAGTGGCCGAACCTGGGGGTGGTGTTAAAAGAAGGATCAGCCTGGAATCCCTACGTAGCCACAAGTGAACTAAGTTCAACCTCCCCTGAATTCTGTTGCCCCTTATCTAAATCTTAGCAGGTACTAACCATGAGTTGAGAAGATTCCTGTCCATAGGTTGTTTAGCAATAAATCTGTTTCATTGGACCTAGTCTTTCATATCTGACAAGATGGAAATGAGAAGAAGGAGATGGGAATGAGAGGAAGGGAAGGGAAGGGAAGGGAAGGAAGGAAGGAAGGAAGGAAGGAAGGAAGGAAGGAAGGAAGGAAGGAAGGAAGGAAGGAA
>NW_015398220.1:0-1308 GCF_001527695.2 Protobothrops mucrosquamatus
AGGAAACTGCATGGATGTGCCCAGGTGGTCAGCAGAGGTGAAGCTCAGCTCAAGCTTAAATTGAACCAGTTGGATCTTGTGCAATAGTATGCAGCATGGTGACCAGGCTTAGCGTGCACACTTGGTTTGATTCATATACTATCATAAATTGTGATACTGTTTGTTGGCTCAGCAAGGTATATGGCTTAGCGAGTTGTGTAAATGCTGCCAATGCACCATGAACCTAAGCTGTGCCTTTGGGATAAATCCTTCTGAACTGATAGATTCTCCAAGTTTTATTTAAAATGCCTGCTCTGTGACGGTTTGCATTCGTCGTTTTGTGACTAGCCTTTGTGGGTTGCAATATTTAAGGACCGCAGGATAAATTCCTTAATAATTATTCCCTGCTTAAAATGTAGCTGTTAGGCAGTTTTCCTGAAACAGTAAGAGTTTTTAAATTTTTGGTTTCACAGAAGCAACTTGTTCTAATATTCATTTGTACAATAACTATAGCCAGAAAGCTGCTGCTTCTCATTAGTGCTTTCAAATTATTATTGCAGTTCATTTTATGTTTTGTTTTTTTTTGTAGGTAGTGAAGTGGAAAAGATATGCCAGCCTCCCGCAAAGCTAGCTCTAAAAAAGTTGCTAAACAAGATACGGAACCAAAAAGACCTTTGGACATCAAGATGTGACTCAGAGGTGCGAAGTGACATCGGGACAATTGAGTCAGGGACCATTTCTGGTGGAGGAGAAAAAGCGGATGGATTAGCATCAGTGCCTGAACCTGAATCCAAGCATGATCTTGCTACTGAACCTTCTGAAGGTACAGGGTTTCTCCCCCCCCCCCCCAATTTGTCTGTATATCAGACCAAAATGATAATGGCTTTTAAAAAAGAAAAACGAAGAAATCCACCAGCCTATGGCATCCCCATTTTGTTCATGCTGCAGTGAGAAGGAATTGGGTTGCTGCAACTTATTTATTTATTTATTTATTGAATTTATATACCGCCCTATCTCCCTTACGGGACTCAGGGCGGTGAACAGGCGATAATAAAAACCATGATAAATATAGGCAGTTCTAAAATCAAATTAAATAACAGGCCTGTTCTAAAAACACACCCATACAAAACCCCCCACTAAAACATAATCAAACTACGCCAGGCCGGCCGCACGGAATAGATGGGCCTTCAGGGCTCGGCGAAAAAGGCACAGGTCCGCAACTGTACGTAGGTCGGGGGGTAGGTCATTCCAGAGGGCAGGAGCTGCCACAGAGAAGGCTCTCCCCCTGGGGGTCGCCAGCCGGCATTGTCTGGCCGACGGCACCCTAAG
>NW_015398220.1:4454-7041 GCF_001527695.2 Protobothrops mucrosquamatus
GGAGGCGGTAGGTGGCCTTGTGGGCGGGTGGGGCGGTGGTGGAGCGGGGGCAGGCGGGGCAGGGCAAGGTGGGTGGGGGCAGGGCAGGGGTGGAGCGGGCAGGACGGAGTGGGGATGGGAGAGGTGGTTTTGGGGCACTCGGTGTCTAAAAGGTTCGCCATCACTGGTCTGACAATTTGCCACGGCCAGCTCACCATGGCCAAGTAGCCACGGCCACCTCGCCATGGACAAGAGTTACACTAATATCAAAGAAATGGTGGAAGAGAATCGTTAAAGAAGAGATGCAAAAACAGGGACAAAAGGAAATGTGAATGGCTAAATTTAAAATATTTTTGTATTTATTTTAAATAATTATATTAAATTGTTAAATTGCCCCGCAGCAAGTTGTCCCACAGCCGGTTGGCCATGGTGAGTCATCCTGCAATGAGTTGGCCACGGTGAATTGTCCCATTCCGATTTTGTAAAGTAGTGGCCAGATTTGTAAGTCTAGTGTTTAAGTTAACAACACAAGTACCCAGGGATGCCAGTACATCTGCATACACATTTCGTGGCACCCGCCAGGAGTTGGCTGGCAAATATACTTAGTATATTATTAATCTAAGTATTAGAATCTTCCTGTTAAGAATGTTTTAAATAAAAAAAAACTAATAAAGTCACTATTTAAAATTCGTTTCATCCCATGATAAATTGTGTTCCAGAATTTCTAAACTTCCTGATATTGTCGTTAGGTAGGGAAGAATAACCTAATAAGTGCATTTCCAGCAGATATTTAGATCTGTCCTTTTAAACCATTCTTTGGGATGTGTTAATAAACAGAGATATAAAACTGCAACGTAAAATAGGATAGGAATAATTTAACAATCAAGGAAACTTTATTGTGTTTCTAAGCTTGGGGTGCTGAATGCATTAAGGCACCTGACTGCTGGCTGTATTTACTAACTGGCCAAGTATATTGGCTGCTATGTGTATTTATTTACTGATATTTTTTTTTTTTTAGTATTTTAATTGTAATATATTTTTTTAATTGTAAACTGACCAGAGTCGTTGACTAAGATGAATGGCTATGGAAATTGAATGAGTGAGTGAGTGAGTGATTGAGTAAGTAAGTAAGTAAGTAAATAAGTAAGTAAGTAAGTAAGTAAGTAAGTTTCCTGCTCACTGGAACATACCTCAAGAAAATTGCATGCTGTGACAGTTTATTACACATCCATTCGTTTATCATATATACCTGCCCATCTAACAGAACATCTGGGCAGCATATAATAAAAAGCATAAAACAGTAATTTAAAAAGAATTAACAGGTTAAAAAATACAATAATTATTTTTATAAAGCAAGAAGAGGACAACAAATAGTAATAGCATTGGAATCACCTCAGCAACTCATAATTCCTTTGGGACTCCCACAGCTGATGGCATAATCGAGTTTTGAGGAAACTTACACAAAATTAACAGGGATGGAGCCAACCTCACTTTGCTTTAGGAAGTTGCTTTGGCAGAAAAATTATACTTCTCCACAGACCTGTTGCAACGCATTACTTTTTTGAATAGTGTTTGAAGCTACTTGGTTTAATTTTTAATTAATTTTTAATTAATTAAATTAAATTAAATTTTTCTTTAGACTGACATTGCCCTGGAGTCACAGGCAGCCTGGTTTCCTAAAGAGGATGACCATCTAAAGAGGATTCATGACTGTCAGCAACGTCTGCTGATGCAAAACAGGTGGGGATTTTTTTTTTAGTATTGGAGGGTCAAAATGTAAATTCTGGGATTGAATTTATTGGCACTTTTTGACGCTTAGCATGCTGTTCTGTTTGATCGCGTAATATGCCTGTTGTTTTAGGATGCATCAAGAATCGGTGGACGAAGCCAGAAGAAAATTAGAAGAATATCAGAATAAACTGCAACAGAGATTCCAGTCAGTTTCCAGGGCATTGTTCAATCCCGAAGACAGACTTGCAAGCCTGAATTCTCTCCCTGATCCATGGTCACAAGCGCAGGACTTGCATCCATCACAGAGAATTGAAGCAACGACTTACAAGCCATCCGAGAAGGTTTCTGTTCAAGAACTGGCACCATCGTGGCAGAAGAACGAGGAGCAGAGGCTTGAAGTGGCCAGTGACGAGCAAGCTCAGCCCAGGGTTGATTCTGAAAAGCAAATGCAGGTAAATCAAAGATGTTTTCATTTGGCGCAAGGATCCTCTTCACATCAAGAGAAAGAAAAACTGGAGGATGCAGTGGGAACAACTGTGGCCCAGTCGTTGGAATTTCACAAGATTCCTGGATCGTTGTTGCCAAAACCTGAGGATACCTCAGCTACCACCCAACCTGTCGCTCACATTCCAGATGCCCGATTCGTTTTACCTGAAGGTGATTCTCCAGGGGCCAAGGCCAAGAGCATCCAGGAGTCCTCGGCATCGAAAAAGGGACCTGAAGTTTTGCCCGGTTGTTCCGATATAGTAGAATTAAGAGACCAACTGCTGGCTTCCTCTGAGAGCATTGAAGTTCAGCAGGAGCACTTGAAAGAACTGCAGGAACGGCTAGATGAGCAGCGGGAAACCCTCCTGTTTCGCCAGAAAATACAGGAGGA
>NW_015398221.1:0-3373 GCF_001527695.2 Protobothrops mucrosquamatus
GGGGGCCAAAGTTTCGCCCCCTATAGTCAGCGATGGAACCAGCTGACTATGCCGAGGCGCCGGTAGCCACAGCCACTCGGTCTTGGAAGGGTTGAGCCTGAGTCTGTTCCTCCCCATCCAGACCCTCACGGCCTCCAGACACCGGGTCATCACGTCAAGGGCATCGTTGGGGTGGCCCGGGGTGGATATGTACAGCTGATATACATAGCCCTACTGAGTTAGTTTAATCCAATATTATTTGATAAATCAGAACAGAAGAATCATCAACAGTTTGAGATTATAAACTTTGATCATCCAAGTCTGGATGCTAATTATATTCATAGGTGAATGATAACTAATTAAAACTGTACTGTGCTAATGATGAAAGTGAATTTTCAATGGAAAACACTTTTAATTTTAATATTGATTCTAAACTAGTTTCATATTTTAAAATAACATGTCTTGAGTAATTTAGTATAAAATTTGATAAAACATCTATGAACTATACAGTACAGAAGTAGTGGTTGACAGACTTACCACAATTGTAGATTTTAGATCATTCAAGTCATCTTCTTTTAACAGCCACTCCAGTAAGACTGAGACTCCAGCACCTGTCTGTCCCCATAACTGTAGCAGTTCACAAAGTAAGGAGAATGCTAAATCCAAAGCTAAGGCTGCATTTACTACATGGAAGTCAAGTTCTGATGAGGAAAATTAAAAACAAATTTTGAACTGCATGTTATTAGATGTTATTTAAATAGTACAGTATAATTATTAAAATGCAAATGTAATAGACATCTATTTATTCTTAATGTTAAATTATTGTTTATATCAGGGGTATCCATCCTTGGCAACTTTAACACTTGTGGATTTCAGTTTTCAGAATTCTAAGGAATTCTGAGAGATGAACTTCACAAGTCTCAAAAGTTGCCAACATTAGATAACCCTGTCTTACATCATCAACATTTCCACAACATGTTTGGATCCAACTGATAAATGTCTGACCACCTATGGTTCTTTTTCTTATCTAAAGTCAATCCACACAAATGTTGGTACTGTTTACAATACACCATCTGAATGCTGACTACATACATACATTTCAGAATGCATAGGTTAAAAATTGCATGATTTATTTATCTATTTAAACTGGGGAATCAATTTCTTTTTTTTCACAGATGTGAAATAACTTCCCTGAACCCTTCCAAAAACAGATCTTGCCTCCTTCTGGAATATAGTCCATCATCACATCAAGAAAAGTGTGATGTGGTTCTCAAGTTGACAGAAATGGTGTATCTCCCTGCACGCAGCAGTGCTGTTTGTGTATAATCAGTGAGAAAATCCTGGTTGTCAACTACACAGAGACATACATTCAAAATGGATAAAGGGGCGGGGGAGGGGGAGTGCCATTAAAATTTTGTAATAGATTATTCAGTATAATTATAAAATGTCCTGCTCATCAGTTTTCAGGATTGTAAAGAGTATGAATTCTAACATTTAATTAGTTAACCTAGAAGGTATATTTTGCTTCTTTAACCAGGAATTATATAGAAAGTCTTCGGATATATATTTTATGCTTATTGATTTTATTTGAAGGTTATTATTCTTTTAAAATATTTTAAGTTTCAGAACAAGTGCTTTTTATAAAAGATAGGAACTAAAGTGTTCTGAGTCATCCTTTTTAATCCATTTACTGTACATCTAACCTCCCACACATGTACTCATTTACAAGAAGGCCTTTAATAGTGCCAGATATAAATACGTCTCTTGTACACTATTGTACACAAATCTTTTTTCTCATGAATATATGAAGAAAATACTTCCTATTTTACTGACTGGTCATATATAAACATTAAAATACACAATCTGTAGTGCTAAGAATGGGGTATTATTAATGAAAAAAAAATCTATATAGCAGATAAACTTTTATTTGTATACTATGAGGAACTAAACTGATTTTAACACAAAGGACAGCGTTGAATGCCGATATTCTAAATATATTGCAGAAATAAACAAATTAAATTCAATTACAGTAATTTCTCCAAGTCTAATTATTTGCTCCACTATTAAAGGAAGCCCACTGTATTTGGTGGTGAGAGGATGAAATATTTCCTCATTGACATCTGGGGTTAGTAATCTAGATGGTCTAAGTCAGGGGTAGGCAACCTCGGCTCTTTTATGACTCGTGGACTTCTGGCTCAGGAATTCTGGGAGTTGAAGTCCACGAGTCATAAAAGAGCCGAGGTTGTCTACCCCTGGTCTAAGTAGAGTCAACATATAGTTGTGCTGTGATTTAATTATGCTAGTTGGTGTCCAGAACACAAGTTCAGATTTTTTTTTTCTTCTACAGCCTTCTCCTATATATAATGGAAAGTACTCGTCTAGTTCTTGTACTGACAAGTATTTAAGACTGTATTCAAGTTATCTAGAGTAGAATCTTACCAGATTCAAAACCTAAAACTGGTATTTTCACTACTTGCACCATTATAGGCATCTTAGGCATTTCACCATTTTCATCCACTTGCCTTCCAATGATTGAAGCAGTTTTGTGCTTTCCCAGAAATGTGTTCACCAATGCTGTACTCATTATAATAAAGCTTCTGGGAAGCAATCAGCAATTTAATTCTTTTCTTGAATGGCCCTGTTACTCGATACACTGAAGTAAGCAGGAATTCCGCAGAGGATATGCTTGGGAAATTTATCAGTCACTCACTTCTTTTATAACTGTATATAAAACCTGCCTAGTTAGCAGAAGAAGAAAAATATTTTTGTATGTTTGACTAGCTGTTAAAATATTTATTAAATTTCACTGGAAAGGAATTTCTGCAGATCTTGTTTATTCAACTTGCTTCCTTCTGAAGTCTAGTGTTCATTGAAAGTTACATCAGGAGGAAGTACTTTACTATGGTTTGCTAACTCAAATGCTGAACAACAATAATGTTTAAAACAAAAAGAACACTGCAAAATATATAGCTCAAGAATTTAGTTACCAGTTTACTTCTTTATATTTGATGCTATTCTGACCAAAAGTCATTAACATTTGTAAATTCAAGTTCCAACATCATTTCATTAATACCACAGTAGTCATAGGGAGAATATATATAGATGTGCTGAAGTACTTTCTATATTCCAATTCAGTAGCTTTTTATATCATAAATCAAAAAAGCTGGAAGGGACCCAGTTGGTGATGTCCCAATTACTTCCAGAATGTTCTGCCTATTGAGTAAGCACAAACTTGTAGTAGAAACAAACTTCTGATCTTATAGGTAATAGAAATTGTTTGCTGTTGTCTCATCTATATCCGAAGTACTCACTGCTGGGTAACCATGATAGAAGTATTAATAATACAAGCCTGCAAGTGATAATCATATCGAGTGTGTAAAAATGTCATGATGCC
>NW_015398221.1:5466-7041 GCF_001527695.2 Protobothrops mucrosquamatus
GTTCATGGTGGATTAAAAATAATAAAACAAAATAGGATTGCAACATCAATAGGCCTGAATATTTGAATTGAAAAATACTGTCTTGGAGAAAACTGACACCAGTACAAAAAGAACTGGATGGAATGAGAGATTTCTTAGCAATTTTAATCCTAAAACAGGACTTCCTAGTAAGTGATACCATAAAATTAACTTTTGATGAGGATGATGATGATGATGATGATGATGATGATGATGATGATGATGATGATGATGATGATGATGATGATAATAATAATAATAATAATAATAATAATAATAATAATAATAATAATAATAATAATAATAATAATAATATTAAAAAAGTTGGAAGGGACCTTGGAGGTCATCAAGTCCAACCCCCTGCTCAGGCAGGAAACCCTATACCATTTCGGACAAATGGTTGCCCAGTCTCTTCTTAAAAACTTCCAGTGTTGGAGCATTCACCGCTTCTGGTGGCAGGTTGTTCCACTGGTTAAATGTTCTAACTGTCAGGAAGTTTCTCCTTAGTACTAGGTTGCTTCTCTCCTTGATTAGTTTCCATCCGTTGCTTCTTGTCCTGCCTTCAGGCGCTTTGGAAAATAGCTTGACTCCCTCTTCTTTGTGGCAGCCCCTGAGATATTGGAACACTGCTATCATGTCCCCCCTCGTCCTTCTCTTCGTTAAACTAGACATACCCAATTCCAGCAGCCATTCCTTATATGCTTTAGCCTCCAGTCCCCTAATCATCTTTGTTGCTCTTCTCTGTACTCTTTCTAGAGTCTCAACATCTTTTTTATACCGTGGTGACCAAAACTGAATGCAGTATTCCAAGTGTGGCCTTACCAAGGCATTGTAAAGTGGTATTAATACTTCACGTGATCTTGATTCTATCCCTGTTAATGCAGCCTAGCACTGTGTTGGCTTTTTTGGCAGCTGCAGCACACTGCTGGCTCATATTTAAGTGACTGTCCACTAGGACTCCGAGATCCCTCTCACAGTTACTACTATTGAGCAAGGTACCCCCTATACTATACCTGTACATTTGGTTTTTCTTGCCTAAATGCAAATGACGTCCCTCAAACACACCCCAAATATCAGAAAACAAGCACATAAACATAAAATTTAACTATTAGGCATGCTAAAAATCAATAATAACCAACTCTCTGGCTTCTATAGATAATAGGCCCACAATTACTACAAATGTACAATATAAGGAATGCCAGTTCATTAATTCCAATATAATTTATAAGTGAAGAATCTAATTTTGCAGTCTGTCCACTCTGTCCCATTTAGTTCTCTTAAAACTGACATTACAGCTTGATCTGGTTTGCCAAGAACAGTATACAAGTAGTTATCAACATGCAACCATTTGTTTAGTGACCATTCAAAATTATGACAAGTGCTAACACCACCCCCACCACCCCGGTCCTTATAACTGGTCCTCCCACTATCACAAACTCCACATGTTCACATGATCGCAAATCAGTTGCTTGGCAACCATCTTGCATTTTCAACTGATTGCAGTGTCCTGTGGTCACATGTTTGCCATCTACAACTATTTTTGCTGGTTTCTTGCTG
>NW_015398222.1:0-3544 GCF_001527695.2 Protobothrops mucrosquamatus
TGAATATGATCTCCATCAAGAATGCTACTTCACCAAGTCAATCACAGCTGACCATTAGATAATAGATTTTAACCATTCTTGCCTGCTGTAAATTCAGCCATGGCAATGGTTATTAGAACCAAAAAAACCTCCTCAATGGCCATTTTTAATCCTAGGCATGGCTGTTGATGGATTATAGGTTTTATAGTTTTCTGCCTGGTATAAATTTAGCCCTGGTGATGGTCATAGAACCAGAAAGAAAACCTCACTGGCCCTTTTAATGACCAGTGTGTGGCCAGTGCTTGGTAATAGATTTTATAGCTTTCTGCCTGGTGTAAATTTAGCCATGGCAGTGGTTCTTAGAACCAGAAAGAAAACCTCATTGGCCCTTTTAAATGACCAGTGTGTGGCCAGTGCTTGGTAATAGATTTTATAGCTTTCTGCCTGGTGTAAATTTAGCCATGGCAGTGGTTTCTAGAACCAGAAAGAAAACCTCATTGGCCCTTTTTAATGCTAGATGTGGCCGTTGATCTATAGAAGATTTTATAGTTTTTGAGTCTTTGAGATTGAGGTGATCAACAATTGCACACCTACTGCCAAAGGTTCCTCGAAAGAGAAGATTTGCTGGGATTGGCAGAAGAAGAAAAAAAAGTGAAAGAAGAAACAAAAGAGCAAGAAAATGTCTCCAGCTCAAGCCCTGTTAGCCTTTGGCTGTGATGTTTCCTCCTATGCTGTGAGGTAAGGTTAGCTGAGTCTTGTATTCTTCAAAGTTTTGGGATATGGAGGGAGGGAGATGGGTGGTCTTTCACTACTTGATGGTCCTTCCTAGGTAAGTAACACCTGCAACTGAGGTAATAGAAAGCACTGCGTACTGTGCATTCTTAGGAGTAAAGCTCCAATGGCAGCTGAGGTAATGTTAGGGTTTTTTTCTATCTCAAAGGCATGTATTCTACACCACCTTAGAAGACAGAAGATTCAGTTGTCAGCCTGCGGTTTTAATGGAAGAAGGAAGACCGGAACACAAGAATGAATATGATCTCCATCAAGAATGCTACTTCACCAAGTCAATCACAGCTGACCATGAGATAATAGATTTTAACCATTCTTGCCTGCTGTAAATTTAGCCATGGCGATGGTTATTAGAACCAAAAAACCTCCTGAATGGCCATTTTTAATCCTAGGCATGGCTGTTGATGGATTATAGATTTTATAGTTTTCTGCCTGGTATAAATTTAGCCCTGGTGATGGTCATAGAACCAGAAAGAAAACCTCAACGGCCCTTTTAAATGACCACTGTGTGGCCAGTGCTTGGTAATAGATTTTATAGCTTTCTGCCTGGTGTAAATTTAGCCATGGCAGTGGTTCCTAGAACCAGAAAGAAAACCTCAACGGCCCTTTTTAATGCTAGATGTGGCTGTTGATCTATAGAACATTTTATAGTTTTTGAGTCTTTGAGATTGAGGTGATGAACAATTGCACATTTGTGGCTAAAGGTTCCTCGAAAGAGAGAAGATTTGCTGGGCATGGCAGAGGAAAGAAAAAAAAGCGAAAGAAGAAAGAAGAGAGCATGAAAATGTCTACAGCTCAAGCCCTGTTGGCCTTCGGCTGTGATGTGGCCTCCTACGCTGTGAGGTAAGTTTAGCTGACTCTTGTATTCTTCAAAGTTTTGGGATATGGAGGGAGGGAGGGAGGTGGTCTTTCACTACTTGATGGTCCTTCCTAGGTAAGTAACACCTGCAACTGAGGTAATAGTAAGCACTGTGTACTGTGCATTCTTAGGAGTAAAACACCAATGGCAGCTGAAGTAATATTAGGGCTTTTTTTTTTTTTTATCACAAAGGCATTTACTCTACACCACCTTAGAAGACAGAAGACTCAGTTGTCAGCCTGCAGCGTCGAAGGAAGAAGGAGGAATGGAAGGCAAGAATGAATTTGATCTCCATCAAGAATGCTACTTCACCAAGTCAATCACAACTGACCATTAGATAATAGATTTTAGAGCATTCTTGGCTGCTGTAAATTCAGCCATGGCGATGGTTATTAGAACCAAAAAACCTACTGAATGGCCATTTTTAATCCTAGGCATGGCTGTTGATGGATTATAGATTTTATAGTTTTCTGCCTGGTATAAATTTAGCCCTGGTGATGGTCATAGAACCAGAAAGAAAACCTCACTGGCCCTTTTAATGACCAGTGTGTGGCCAGTGCTTGGTAATAGATTTTATAGCTTTCTGCCTGGTGTAAATTCAGCCATGGCAGTGGTTCTTAGAACCAGAAAGAAAACCACACTGGCCCTTTTAAATGACCAGTCTGGCCAGTGCTTGGTAATAGATTTTATACTTTTCTGCCTGGTGTAACTTAGCCATGGCAAGGGTTCTTAGAACCAGAAAGAAAACCTCATTGGCCCTTTTAAATGACCAGTGTGTGGCCAGTGCTTGGAAATAGATTTTATAGCTTTCTGCCTGGTGTAAATTTAGCCATGGCAGTGGTTCCTAGAACCAGAAAGAAAACTCATTGGCCCTTTTTAATGCTAGATGTGGCCATTGATCTATAGAAGATTTTATAGTTTTTAAGTCTTTGAGATTGAGGGGAGGAAGAATTGCACACCTGCTGCCAAAGGTTCCTCGAAAGAGACAACGCTTGCTGGGCACGACTGAGGAAGAAACAAAAGCAAAAGAAGAAAGAAGAGAGCATGAAAATGTCTCCAGCTCAAGCCCTGTTGGCCTTCGGCTGTGATGTGGCCTCCTACGATGTGAGGTAAGTTTAGCTGACTCTTGTATTCTTCAAAGTTAGTCCTCCACTACTTGATGGTCCCTTATGCCTAGATAAGTAAGTATAACACCTGTGTCTGAGGTAAGCGTAACAACTGTGTATTGTGCATTCTTAGGAATAAAACTTCAGTGGCATTTGATGTAATGCTAGGGTTTTTTTTTATCTCAAAGGCATGTGTTCTACACCACCTTAGAAGACAGAAGTCTCCGTTGTCAGCCTGCAGCGTTGATGGAAGAAGAAGGAATGGAACCCAAGAATGAATATGATCTCCATCAAGAATGCTACTTCACCAAGTCAATCACAACTGACTTTTAGTAGAATCGCTGAAACTCTAAGAGACTTTCATTAACACTTTACACTGCACTTTTTAATGCTATCTGTTGCTGTTGGTAGATAATATCAACTTTCACACATGGTTTTAGGGCCTTGCAGCTCTGTCACCAGGACTGGAGGGAGGGGGACTGGTGGCAGGAGTCACAGCTGCTGGAGCCACTGGGGGGGGCAATCAGGCAAGTGTGTATTGGGGAGGACCAGGGAAGGAGGGGCAGGCGCCTCAAGGGGGCTTCACAAAGACAGCTTGGCTCGCAACTCAAACAAAAGAGGGGAGGAGGAGCAAGGCCAGTGCGGGGGGCGGTGAGTTGGGGGTACACACAGGCGAACAGAGGGCTGGGAGGGAAGCGCGGTGAACGGCAAGGGCTGGGGGGCTGCTGGGACTGCGAGCGTCGTGGGAGGGTAGCACGGGCAAACGGCAAGGGCTGGGGGGCTGCTGGGACTGCGAGTGTCGTGGGAGGGA
>NW_015398222.1:5490-7041 GCF_001527695.2 Protobothrops mucrosquamatus
ACCATGACACACAGCATGTGGCTGTCACCTCAATAATTTTGATTTCTTCTATCACACACATTTATCTTTTTGTTTCTGAAATATCTCTAAATGGGATTCAGACTTGGTAACATTCTGTTTGACGTGTATTTTTTTGTAATAAAGCTGAGTTTTACTCCTGATTTACTGTCGTTAAGTAGTTGTGATGCTTATGGTAGACAAGATATTTTATCTTTTGCCTGTTTTTATGTATCCTTTTCGTATCCGTTCTTATCACCAGCTCTTCACCAAGAGATACCTGTGATATTGTGATATTCATGTATTTGAACACTGAAGTTGCGTTTTCTTTCTCCTGAGAGAAATCTTTTGATGACAACTGTTGTTTCTTTTACACCTCACCTTTTTATCAAAAATGTCATTATAAATTCGTGAACTATTTAATCCATCCTGGTATTTTATCATTGCTTTCGTAATTTTTACAACGATAAAAAATGTGACTTTTTATCCTTAAACTATTGGATGATATTTTTATGTGTTTTTATCTTTAGGACTGTATTATGTTTTGAATTGTACAAACTGTTGCAGCTGGGCTATGCTTGGAAGATGTGATGCTTGTGTTAAACAATAAAGTATTTGAAACTACTTTCAACTATATTTGTAATCCTGCAGTGAGGAGCTCGGACCTGTGGGGCACCTTGTGCTTCTGCTCTTCGCTGAAGTCACCGGGGATCATCTTTTGTAAGGATTTGGGGTTTTGGTGTATTCAGAAATGTCCTGTTCTACCAAAATAAACTTCCAATGAAATTATTTTTGCACTTTTCATAAAATTATTTTTGATTTCTCTCTATATATCTCTATATATCTGTAATCTATATATCTATATCTATCTCTCTATATATATCTATATATCTATCTGTGTGTGTGTGTGTATGTGTGTGTGCAATAATGGAAAATCCTCGAACTCTGGGAAGGTTATAAATCAGCTGTTTATGCTTTTATTGTTTTAGTTCTTTTTTAACAATAAACAGCTGATTTATAACCTTCCCAGTGTTCGAGGATTTTCCATTATTGCACAAATATGTCTGGGAGTCATATTTTTATAGTAATTAGTATAGTAATTATACACACACACACACACATATATATATACATATATATACACATATATACATATATATATACACACATACACAGATATACATGCACACACACACATACACATATACATATACATATACATATACATATACATATACATATACATATACATATACATACATACATACATACATACATACATACATATATATATATATATATATATATATATATATATATATATATATATAGTTTTCTGAGGTTTTCACGGGTGTTTGTATGTAGGTCTTTGGTTGTTCGGGTTTTCTCCTGCGTAAAATTGGAAGTGTCTTGGCGACGTTTCGACGAAGTCACATTCGTCATCTTCAGGCTGGTGTCTTCAGTTTCGTGCTTCTAGGAGTAATGTGTGATCGCAGCTGTTTCTTCCTTTTAACAGCTGCGATCACACATTGCTCCTAGAAGCACGAAGCTGAA
>NW_015398223.1:0-7041 GCF_001527695.2 Protobothrops mucrosquamatus
GCACCTGAAGGCAGGACAGGAAGCAATGGATGGAAACTAATCAAAGAAATAAGCAACCTGGAATTAAGGAGAAAGTTCCTAACAGTGAGGACAAATAACCAGTGGAACAGCTTGCCTTCAGAAATCGTGGGCGCTCTATCACTGGAGGTTTTTAAGAAGAGACTGGAGAGTCACTTGTCTGACATACTGTAATAGAATAGAATAGAATAGAATAGAATAGAATAGAATAGAATAGAATAGAATAGAATAGAATAGAATAGAATAGACCTTGGAGGTCTTCTAGTCCAGCCTTACGCTCAAGCAGAACCTATACCATCTCAGACAAGTGACTGTCCAGTCTCTTCTTAAAAACCTCCATTGATGGAGCTCCCATGATTTCTGAAGGCAAGCTGTTCCACTGGTCAATTGTCCTCATGTTAGGAAATTTCTCCTTAATTCCAGGTTGCTTTTCTCTTTGATCAGTTTCCAGCCATTGTTACTTGTCCTGCCTTCAGGTAATTTGGAGAATAATTTGACCCACTCTTCTTTACGGCAGTCTCTCAAATACTGAAATACTGCTATCATGTCACCCCCATTTCTTCTTTTCTTTAGACTAGCCAAACCCAAGTCCTGCAGCCGTTCTTCATATGTTTTAGTCTCCAGGCCTTTGATCATCCTAGTTGCTCTTCTCTGAACTTTTTCCAAGGTCTCAACATCTTTTTTGTAATATGGTGACCAAAATTGGTTGCAGTATTCCAGGTTCTCCTGCTTGAGCAGGGGGGTAGACTAGAAGACCTCCAAGGTCCCTTCCAGCTCCTATTCTATTCTATTCTATTCTATTCTATTCTATTCTAAGAGAGAAGCAACCTAGAACTAAGGAGAAACTTCCTAACAGTGAAAACAATTAATCAGTGGAACAACTTGCCTCCAGAGTTGTGAACACTCCAACACTGGAAGTTTTTATGAAGAGATTGGACAAACATTTGTCTGAAATGGTATAGGGTTTCCTGCCTGAGCAGGGGGTTGGACTAGAAGACCTCCAGGGTCCCTTCCAACTGTGTTATTCTATTCTATTCTATTCTATTCTATTCTATTCTATTTACTCTGGCCATCTCATGTGAAGAGCGGACTTATCAGAAAAGACCCTGATGTTGGGAAAGATTGAAGGCAAAAGGAGAAGGGGACAGCAGTAGATTGTGTCATTGATGCAATAAACATGAATTTGGGAAAACTCCAGGAGACAGTGGAGTGGGGGGGGGGCTGGCATGCTATGGTCGATAAGGTCATGAACAGTCAGAGACTTAGCAACTAAATAACAACAACAACAGTATGATTAATGGTCATATTCTAATCCCGCAATATGAAAACTCTAGCCTTAAAAATGGCTGGGACATTTTCTTGAAACTACACGTAGTTCTCAACGTATGACCACAATTAAGATCAGAATTTTCCTCGATAAGCAAGGCAGTTGTTGAGTGAGTCTCACTTGATTTTATGATCTTTTACATCACGGCTATCAAACAAATTACTGAAGTTGTTAAATGAATCCTGCAGTAGTTAAGAAAATACACTTTCCCTCGTTGGTTTTGTTTCTCAACAGCCAGCTAGGAAGGTTGCATATAGCAATTCGATTGAACCTGGGACACTGCAACCATCGTAAATACATGTTGGTTGCTAAGCACCCACATTTTGATGACATGGCTGTGGGGATGCTATGACGGTTGCAAGGGCAAGAACTGGGTAGAAGTCACTTTTTTCAATGCTGTTGTTATTTTGTTATTTTGTGGTCATTTGTTATTTTGAACGGTTGCTAAATGAATGGCTGTAAATCAAGGAATCTCAACATTAAGAAAACCAAGATCATGGCATCCGGCCCTCTCAATTCCTGGCAAAAGATGGGGAAGAAATGGAGGTAGTGACAGATTTTATCTTCCTGGGCTCCAAGATCACCGCAGATGGGGACTGCAGCCAAGAAATTAAAAGATGCTTGCTCCTGGGGAGGAAAGCTATGGCAAATCTAGACAGCATACTAAAAAGCAGAGACATCACCCTGCCAACAAAAGTGCATATAGTCAAGGCCATGGTTTTCTCAGTTGCAATGTATGGCTGTGAAAGTTGGACCATAAGAAAGTCTGAGCGACAAAGAATTGAGGCCTTTGAACTATGGTGCTGGAGAAGACTCCTGCGAGTCCCTTGGACTGCAAGGTGTTCAAACCGGTCAGTCCTAGAAGAGATCAACCCCGACTGCTCTTTAGAAGGCCAGATCCTGAAGTTGAAACTCAAATACTTTGGCCACCTAATGAGAAGGAAGGACTCACTGGAGAAGAGCCTAATGTTGAGAAAGATTGAGGGCAATAGAAGAAGGGGATGACAGAGAATGAAATGGCTGGATGGAGTCACTGAAGCAGTAGGCATGAGCTTAAATGGACTCCAGAAGATGGTAGAGGACAGGAAGGCCTGGAGGAACGTTGTCCATGGGGTCGCAATGGGTCGGACACGACTTCGCAATTAACAACAACAACAAATCAAGGAATACCTGTATTCTTTAGGATTCAGAGTTGACCCCAGGTTTTGATGCTTATGCCAACTTGGCAAAAGCAGCACCACAACATTGTAAGGCAAGCTCTGCTGCATGCAGTTGTGTGTTTGACATCACAAGATGCAAGAAAAAGGGGCAGAGCTTTCCCTGGAGTTGACACAACTCATTTTTGTCCTTTGTGCCTCTCTTAAGTGCCCCACTCCTACTGCATAGTTGCTTTTGCAAAAACTACTTCAGATCATTGCTATTCATTCAAGCATATATTTTTTCCAAGCTTCTCTACTTCTGCTTTAAAGAACCCACTCTTAAAACTCATTATAATACTTCAGGGAACTGCAAATGTATTTTTTATCCCCCAAACTTGCATGGAAGTTTATCAAAAGTCAGGCTGCTTGAATGAATAGGTGAAAAGCTACATGCACCTGGGATCTCAAGCACATCTTTGGAATCACTTCCCAGCTATTCACGTTCAATTTGATATAAAATACCTTCTTTTTCTTTTACCCAGAGGAGAAGTCAATTTCAGAGAACGTCAAGGAATATATACTGTATACTTGCCCTTGGGGAAAGTATGAGAGAGTCATTAAGGGGGGTACTTGCTGAAAACATGACACAGTCTTGAGATAGAAGAAAGCATGTGGGGAAAAAATCAAAACAACACACACCCCATATTTTTTAGTACAGTATAATATGAGACAGCCATAAATCTGGACAGGCTTTCAAGATTGAGGTAGGCCAGATCAAGAAACAGATCAAGAAACATTTTCCAAAGCACCTGAAGGCAGGACAAGAAGCAAAGGAAGGAAACTAATCAAGGAGAGAAGCAACCTAGAACTAAGGAGAAACTTCCTGACAGTTAAACAATTAACCAGTGGGACAACCTGCCTCCAGAAGCGGTGAATGCTTCATAGTGCTTCACAACATTCTCTGAACAGTTTACAAATGTCAGCATATTTCCCCCAACAATCTGGGTCCTTATTTTACTGACCGCGGAAGAATGGAAGACTGAGTCAGCCCTGAGTGAGTCAGGATCGAACTCCTAGCAGTGGGCAGAGTTTGCTTGCAATGCTGCATTCTAACCACCGTGCCACCACAGCTCCTAGATTAGGCAGGCATTCTAGGAATGGTCTCTATGATAGTTAGGTAGAATGCGGGTAATCCTTGACTTAAAGACAGTAATTGAGACTGGACCTTCAGTTGCCAAGCAATGTGGTTGTTAAGTGAGTCGTGTCCAATTTTACAGCTCTTTTTGTTATGGTTCATAAGTGAATCGTGTTGTTGTTAAATGACTCTGGGTTTCCCCATTCTCTTTGTTTGTTGGTGGTTACCTAGGAAGGTCATAAATGGTAGTCAAGTGCTCCTAGAATGCTGCAACACTCATAAATACATGTCAGTTGTCAAGCGCTCGAATCGCGCTCACATGACCACCGGGACATGGCAGCTGTCATAAGTGAAGGGACCAGTCATAAGTCCTTTTTTTTTCTTTCAGCACTATCGTAACTTGGAATGGTCCATTAAACCAATGGACATAAGTTAAGGGGCACCTGTAATAAAATATGCAAGTCTGTCTGAAGTCGAGTGACTCTTTCTCAGATTTAACCTGTAATAAATGTGAGGGAGGGGGATGGGTGGCTTCTTAAATAAATAAATACAGGGGGTCCTCAACTTACAACCATTGTTTAGGGACCATTCAAAGTTACCATGGCACTGAAAAAAAGTGTCTTATGACTGATTTTCATACTTATGACTGTTGCAGCGTCCCCGTGGTCACATGATCAAAATTTGGACGCTCGGCAATTGATGCATATATGACGGTTTGCAGTGTCCCCAGGGTCATGTGATCACCTTTTGCGAACTTCTGACTAGCAAAGTCAAGGGGGAAGCCAGATTCACTTAACAATCATGTTGCTGACTTAAAACCTGCAATGATTCGCTTAATGACCATGGCAAGCAAGGTGGTAAACTGGGCCAGAACTCAACTTAAGAGCTGTCTTACTTAGCAGCAGAAATGCTGGGCCTCGTTGTGGGTAATAAGTCGAAGATTACCTGTAAAAGAAATAACACTGTTTTCTTTCATCATGTTGGAAGAAAAGTCTTCATCATGGTTCAGTCCAAGCCGGGGATAAACAACATGGCGACTGCTTTAGAAAGAAAGTTGCAGTTTATTGAAGAGGAGAGCCAGACAGAAAGATGGCTCTGGCAGAAAAAAGAGTGAGCACATGTAGGGAGTGGGTCTTTATACCCTCTGGAGCCTTTTGTTTGTTCCTGTGGCCTCAACTTGGACCTGAGTCTGAGTGTGCCCTTTGGTATCTCCGTGTTAATCCTATTATGTCCTGTCTTAGAGTTTGGGTGGGGTATGTAGATTTTAGGAGTCTTTGTCTTCCTAAGTTTCTAACTGGGGGCCTCCAACCTTCCTGGATGGTTTACATCTGCATTTCTATAGAGCTGGATTCTGCTTAGGGGAAGGAGACTTGGGGCTATTAAAAAAAAACTGGGCATGCTTTTCTGCCTCTTTAAGATTCTTTGAGAAAATATATTTTTCTGCCCTTTTAATATTTCCTTCTCTGGGGGGCACAGTCGTGTTCTCAAAGCTCTGCTAGACACTTCATGTTCACTCCTGGATTGCAGTTGAAAACATTTGAAGGGAAGAAGGCAGCCCACCTTAACTTGATGCATCACTTAACACAGTGGCAATAAGAGAGATGTTGAATTGACGTTTCTCTTGGATGAGAACAGTGAAGTGGCTGTTCAGTCCCAACTGTTTCTTGAGCAAAGAAAGGCTCAAGGGCTAGCTTTACACTTGCTCCAAAGTAACCAACTCTATTTTATTTATGGGTAGATCTTGCTGAAAAAAATGCCCTGTTTAGTAACTGTTCAAATTTACAATAGTGTTGAAAAAATATGTTTATGACCAGTCCTCACACTTATGACCACTGCAGCATCTCGTAGTCACATGATTGCCATTTGGGCACTTCACATTTGTTTCCCCAGGAAGCAAAGTCAATGGGAAAAGCTGGATTTGATCATGTGATGTCGTGTATAATGACCAGGGGTCGTTTGTATAATGACAGCAGCGGAAATGAGGTCAAAGGCCCATCGTGTCATATCATGTTTCTCCCAGCAGTCCCATCACTTACTAACAATATTCCCTGTTCTCACCCTGGTGGCTCAGAGAAGACTTCCAGTGGCACAGGGGATTCTCTTCATTTGCAAGATGTTCATTGCAAACCATAAGATAAAGATGTAAAAGCATATAAACAGTCAAGCCTCCCACGCTATCTAAATCTCAGCAGCTTTAGCGATTAAAAAACCTTATCAACTATTTTGAGAATCTGATGTAGTTAAAGAGAGATCCAATCTAGAAACCAGGAGAAAGTTCCTGACAGTGAATGTCTATGGAGATTCTCAGTCATCCAGGTCATGGTTGTCTCAAAGGTGCTTTTTCAAGAGGCAACTGGACTTTCTTGTTTTTCTTTGAAAAATGGGCAGGGATATGACATCATCTATCTCCAGTCTACAACACAGTCCTTTCAGCAGTTCAAAGAAGGTTCCACACCCATTTGCACTACTCAGGTGACCTTGAGGACACAGACAAACCTCCACATGGCCTCAATGACTCTCTAAAAGAATGCAAATGACCAACTGTCTGCAAGGAATATAAATCCTTCCATTCCCCACCATCCAGTCAGAGCTGTAGAAGCTTCTTGGATGAGAAGTGAAATGTCTTCAAAGAAAAACAAGAAAGTTCAGTTGCTTTGTGAAAAAAGCACCTTTGAGACATTCCTGATAGTGAGAACAATTAATCAGTGGAATGGCTTGCCTCCAGAAGTTGTGGGTGCTCCATCACTGGAAAAGATTAGACATTTGTCTGGAATAGTACAATGGGTTGGACTAGAACAGTGTTCTCAAACCTTTCCAGCTTGGCGGCCTTGTCTGAAATGGTATAGGGTTTCCTGTCTGAGCAGGGGGTTGGACTAGAAGACCTCCAAGGTCCCTTCCAACTCTGTTATTCTGTTATTCTGGATCTCACAGCATCCCCATGGTCATGTGATAATAATTCGAGCACTTGGCAACTGTCATGCATTCACAATAGACATAGCATCCCACAGTCACAGGTTGAGCCATTTGTGATTTTCCTACTGGCTTTCAACAAACAAAATCAAAAGGAAAGTTGGCAGAGGAGGTCACAGATTGCATTCACATGATGTCTTGCTTAATGACCGCTGCAAAAAAGGTCATAAAATCAGGTGCAGTCATGTGATGCCTCACTTAATGACCGCACTGTTTAGCAATGAATTTTCCAGTCTCTATTGTGGTCAAAACTTAAAATGAACTCCTTGTATTTTCACTAACCCAACTCTGCACATTTGGGTATGAGAAAGCAATATTTAATGCTGAGAAAGTGGATTGAAGATATTGACATCCAATTAAATCTGGCAATTCTTTCCAGGGATATGCTCTTAATCAGCTCACTCACCCTTTCCCCCAATCTGCTAGATAATGAAGTCAAATTGCAATTCCTA
>NW_015398223.1:12733-15063 GCF_001527695.2 Protobothrops mucrosquamatus
TTTATCTACTTGTATTTGCATGCTTTCAGACTGCTAGGTAGGCAGGAGTTAGGGCAAGGAACAGGAGCTCACCCCATCACGCGGCGCTTGAGTCTTGAAACAGGGCTGTCAGTTTTCCAACTGACAAGCTCAGCGTCTTTAACTGCTGAGTGGTTTAAAGTGTCTTTAATCACACCCCTGCCTGAACTCAACTTCTACACAGAGTAAAAACAATACAAATTTTAACTTAAACATAAGAAAAGTAGAGAAAGTAATAAAGTGAAAAAGAAATAAAGAAAATGAAAAGAAGGAAAAAAGAAAAAGAATAATAAAGGGGCAGATACATCAAAGTTTTCCTTCTTTCCATTATCTAGCCTTTCTAATCATCAAACCCACCAGTCAACAGATCAATGTTCTTGTTTTCAGCAAAAAGTCCATAATGAATGCAGCAGTTGATCTCTTTCTAAGCAAACAATTTTTGCCATCTCTGCTAGTTTCATGATTTTCATCACCTCCATATTCCTCCATTGTAGGTATTTCAGAATCTGTCCATGTTTGCGCATATAGAAGTCTTGCAGGAATGATAATTTATAAACATCTTTATTTCAAGTTGCCCATTAACACCCACCCCCCCCCCAAAAAATATCCTGGTTTCCATTGAATCTTAGTCTGTAAAATTTTTGCATCAGTATATGTATTTGAGTCCCAAAGTTTTCTGCCTTTTTTTACAAGTCCACCAGGCATAATAAAATGCTCTTCATGTTGTCCGCATTTCCAACATAAATTCGAGGTACTTTTATGTATGCTAGATAGGTTTTCTGAGGAAATTTACAGTGATACCTTGGTACTCAAATGCTTTGAAACTCATCAAATTTGGCACTCAATATATTTTGATGCAAAATTTTGTCCCAGTACTCAGTGTTTGTTTAGTACTCAATGCACAAACTAGAACTGGTCGGTGATGACTGCCTCATGACTCACAACATTATTCTTATGCCAAAATTTGTTTGGTACTTACACTTCCCAGAACCAATTAATAAGTATCAAGGTACCCCTGTACTGTACTTCATTTTATCAAAATTCTGTTAGATTATAACAGTGTGGATTTCAACCCTTTCAACCATATGGTTTCCCAATGTTCCAATAATATATTACAGATAGTCCTCTATTTATGACCACGATTGAGCCCCAAATTTCCATTGCTAAGCAAGACAGTTGTTAAGTGAGTTTTTCCTCTCTTTGATATGCAGAAAGAGGGTGAAGGCAGATCCTCCTTAACAATTCACATAAGAGTTATGCGGTTAAGTTGCTTTAGTCTGGCAAGATTTCTATTGGCAAACAACATTAAAGAAATTACTCTGAAGTAACTGCTCATGTCATTCTTGGTTCCTTGGCCTTACATTAGCCCTGTGATCTGGAGTCAAGTCAGAATAAGGAGGGCCTTGTTACAGATTGACCTGCCATCTAGGACCAGCAGCCAGAAGCCAAGGACTCTGATAGCCTTCTGACCAGGAATTGGGGCTCAGCACAAAGGGCTATGTCATATTAGTGTCATTTTATAATGCCTTGGTAAGACCACACTTGGAATACTGCATCCAGTTGTGGTCACCACAACATAAAAGAGATGTTTAGATTCTGGAAAGAGTGCAGAGAAGAGCAACAAAGATGGTTAGGGGACTGGAGGGTAAAACAGATGAAGAACAATTGCAGAAAGTGTCTAGTCTAATGAAAAGAAGGATTAGGGAGTGACATGATAGCAGTGTTCCAGTATTTGAGGGGCTGCCACAAAGAAGAGAGGGTCTACCTATTTTCCAAAGCACCTGAAAGCAGGACAAGAAGCAACGGATGGAAATTAATCAAGGAGACGGTCAACCTAGAACTAAGAAGAAATTTTCTGACAGTGAGAACAATTAATCAGTGGAATGGCTTGCTTCCAGGAGTTGTGGGTGCTCCATCAATGTAGGTTTTTAAGAAGGGCCTAGATAACCATTTGTCCAGAATGGTATAGGATCTCCTGCTTGAGCAGGGGGTTGAACTAGAAGACCTCCAAGATCCCTTCCAACTCTATTATTTTGTTATTCATATCATCATTAAAAATCATGCTTGACTTAAAGGAGATTCTACCAGTTTCTTAACATTGGGTGATTCTTGCATTCTTCATCTTGACATTGTGGGTTCAATTTGTCTCATAAGGATACCCTGTGTATGGAGGACTATTGCTACAAGGTGATGTGTTAGGGAGTTTGCTTCAGTCTTTGTTTCTGAGATATTTCTCCTTCTTCCCCGACAGGTTTTGAAATTGTTCGGATATGTTCCCACTGACTTCTTCATGCCATTGCTACTGAATTGGC
>NW_015398224.1:0-1593 GCF_001527695.2 Protobothrops mucrosquamatus
GTTGCCAAGCATCCAAATATAAATCACATGACCCTGGGCATGCTCCAATGGTCATAAGTGTGAAAAATGGTCATTAGTCATTTCAGTGGAATTGCAACTTTAAACAGGGTTGTGTTTTTTTTGGTCATCAAGTGTTTGACACCTTGCTAGGTGGTACTCGAATATTGCCATATATCCTAAAAGTGGTACAGTCGGTGAAAAGATTGGAAAGCCCTGGCTTACAGCATTAAAACATTAAAATCCTAACAGATAAATATTTCGATAGCAATCAAAATGGAATTCCCAGTCAAGATAAAATTATAGTTAAAAGAGGGGGAGGAACAGGATATGTGAGGGGGGAAGGGGGATTGCCTCTTAATTCAACAACTACCTCCAGTGTGAGGCTCCCCATTAGGACCCCCTGATTTTGAGCCAAATTTCGCCTAATCTGTACTTGAACCTTTGGTTTTTTTCTGCCCAGGTTTCCCCCATATAATGTTTAAGAACATGTAATTTTTAAAGGTTTGGTTATTTGTAATTTAATCCTGGGATCTGGTCGGGATTTTTTTTATGAACAGTTAATTATCCTCCTAGGTTTGCAGGGAAGAATTTAGGAGTAAAAATGAACTCCAGACTGAATATGAGAAGAAGAAAATCTGTCGGTTCCCCTTAAATATTCCACAATTTCCGGAAGGAGCAGATGCCCAGCATCTCCCCGTAAAATGCCTTTTTCTCTTGGGATCTTTTGGTTTTTCTCTTGTGGAAGAAAGATCTTATTTAATTCTTTAGTAGCGTATTATTTTTGGAGACCCTGGGCTCACAATGGGAATATTAAATTTATCCAATTTTTGAGTAATGATGCTTTAAAGACTTTGGATTCTACCAAAGGAATATAATTTCCCTGTAAAGGCCAGATGGCAACAACTGCAGATGAAACTCTTGTTTTGCACAATGAACCCTTATCAGTTGATAGAAATAAGTAAGGTTTTTTTTTATATACAAAGAAATAAAATTAGAAAAACAAAGGTAGGCGATTGGCAAGGAATCTGGATGAGAGAATTCAACCATCCATGATTCCATGGCACCATTTCAGGGCTGAATGAAGGTGGGATGTGTTTCTTATGACCCCAAATCCAATTTTTATCTTTGTGGGTGTTTTGGGACTCCCTCCCTCAATTCAGGAACCTTCCCAGGTGTGAAGAGGGAAGCGATTTGGCTGAAGGTGAAGCCCAGTCTGTGGCCAAAAAGGGGGTTTCAAGGGGGGCTTTTTTCCCAGACCCCCAAAATTGGCTGAACAAAATTTCTCAGCCTTTGAATCAGTTTCTGCTCAAGACAAACACCAGACCAGGATTCCCCGTGATTGTGGATTACATTTTAGTTTAAACATTGAATGGTGATTATGAATTCTAACTGGCTTTCTTTATTTGTTTGTTGGATTTAAAGGTACAAATCCAACAAACAAATAAAGAATAAGAAATAAAATGAACTGAAAGGTGAATAGGACACAGCAGACGAAAGAGCGTTCACTAATTCCCTTTTCCAGACCTTTGGAAGTTCAATTTAATTCAAAAATCCCAAAGGCCCCAGAGGTGAAGGGAGCCTCTCCCCCCCCCC
>NW_015398224.1:5427-7041 GCF_001527695.2 Protobothrops mucrosquamatus
CCTTAAAATGTCCTTCTCCCCACATCTTCAGCCCCACTAGCAGCCTCTGGGTGATTTTCGTGGCCTCTTTCCACTCCCCCTCCCCAAATAGATCCCCCTGCAGCCCCCCCAGACCCTCTCAAAGGGAGGGGCTCCAGCCCCCTTCACTAAAGGGATAGTTTTGGGAAGCCAATTTAGGGGAGCAATTCAGACCCCCCCCAATATCCTTCTCCCTCTGTTCATTCCTCCCTCCCAGTCCCGATTCAGCAATGGGGGAATATGGGGCGGGGGGTTCTGGGTCTCCTCCCCAAATTCAGAGTCTCCCCCAAGAAGGAATCCAGCTCAACTCTTCCCTCCCCTTAAAAAAAAAGGGAGATTCAGAAGAAAATCTGAGGTTGCAGAAACACTTTTCCCAAAAAGCGTCTTTTTTTTTACACTTTTGGTGGCTTCTCTGGATTCAACTCTGAAAATGCCTCAGTTTCCCTCTTTCGCTTTCACTTTCCGTCTCCTTCTTTCGGTGCAAGACACTTCGGGATCAGGCGCTAATTCGGGGTCCTCAAGGTCCCCCTCCCACCGAGCCACGGGAGGGACGGGCGAGAGAGGGGGTCCAGCTGCCTCTTATCCCACTTGGGCTGCCTTCCCGCGACCCCCGCCCCACCCTGGCCACAACCAGGGAAGAGGGGAGGGGGCTCCCTCTCCGTCCTGCGGGGGGGGGGGAAATGAGGCGAGGCAGGGGCGGAGACCACGCGGAGATCGACGCTGCCGCAGTCTCCCGTCTCTCTTGCCCTCGACCCCTTTCCCCACTTCTGGGGTCCCAGCCCCTTTCTTCCCACCCACCCCCAGGGGCTCTGACGGCCCCTCCCAGCCCCTCTCCTCCCTCGACGAGCCCCCTCCTTACCGGGGGTCTCCTTCCCCCCTTCGCCTCCGGGGATCCGGGCCAGCGCCCCCGCCAGCAGCAGCAGCAGCACCAGGGGGAGCCCAGCGGAGCCCATGGAGGCCGCCCCACAAGCGCCCCCAGAGAGACGAGAGACAGAGACGCGGAGGCTCCCAGCCCCAGAGGCGGAATCGGGGGGTCTGGATTGGGGGGAGGAGGCGTTTTCCTCGAACTTCGGACCTGGGAGGGCTCAGGAAAGCGGAGGGACCAATGGGAATTCTCCCTTCTGCAGCGTCATCGGTCTCCGGGTAGAGCCGCCCTCGACTTCACCCGATAGAGGAGATAGTTCGGCGCAGAGAGAGAAGCGGAGAAAGTGGGAGGGGGGTCTTTTCAGTCTTGGGGGGGGACTGCAGCTTCGGGGCGGGGGGTATTTCATGACAGCTCCGGAGGGGAGTGTGCACTTCCTTTGGGGCCACCGCATGATTCTCAAACAGCTTCTTGGGTCGGGCCAGTTTAAAGAAAAGAAGAAACAGGGGCGACATGATAGCAGAATTCCAGAATTTGAGGGGCTGCCCCAAGGAAGAGGAGGGGGTCACGTTACTCTCCAAAGCACCAGAGGGAAGGATGAGAAACAATGGTTGGAAACTGATCAAAGAGAGAAGCAACCTGGAATTAAGGAGGAAATTTCAAACAGTGAGGACAATTAACCAATGGAACAACCTGCCTCCAGAAATCGTGGGTGCTCCATCATTGGAGACTTT
>NW_015398225.1:0-2686 GCF_001527695.2 Protobothrops mucrosquamatus
GAAAGAATAAGAATACAATAAAACAAACCAAATTCTAAACTTGCAGGAGCCTAAACACCAAAATTAAACTGCTATGTGGCCCACTGCCTCACAGTCTATTAAAGTTGCTCTTTGGAACTCTTCACAGCTTCACCTTTCTTTTCTCTTCTGCTCTCTTCCTGGAGTCTGGAACAATATCCTTGGTGGTGTTTGCTTCTGGGGTTCCGGAGCTGCAGCATAATTTAGGTGAGTTAAATGAACCCCTTGAAGTTCGGAGCAGCTATGAGAAACTAAGAAGACAAGACATGGGTCTTTTTTCTGATGCACTTTGCAATACACCCAACCTCTTGCTTGCAGCTGGGCATAAGCTGTAGTGTCAGGTAGCCCAAAAGTCACAAAAGGGGCGTTGTCTTACCTGAACGCCTTTTCTCAGTACGGAGATGGAGAATCCACCGGTGGGTTTTCATTGGATGCCTGCTCCTGAGACCAAGTAGCCAAACTTTGACACGCCCCCTGTTGCTGTGAGATCCAGTCTTATTGAGGGCGAAAGCGGCTGATGATATACTAGGTATTGGCTCTCTAACCCCTAATAACGGCCTGACTGACCTAAGGGTGGGTGTGGATTCTCCATCTCCGTACTGAGAAAAGGCGTTCAGGTAAGACAACGCCCCTTCTCCAGTACAGGAGATGGAGAATCCACCGGTGGGACATACCAAAGCCTCACTGTCCCAACGGGTGGGAATCAGGTAAGGCCGAATCCATAGTCCCCGCAATCACCTGTTGGAGCACCCTTCTACCGAAGGATGCGTCAGCCGAGGCGAAGCGGTCAATTTTATAATGGCGCACGAACGGGGAAGGTGAAGACCATGTCGCAGCCCTGCAAACTTCCTCGATGGAGGCCTGAGTGGCCCACGCCGCAGATGTCGCAGCGCTGCGAGTGGAGTGCGCCGTGATACGATCTGGAACCGGCAGGGAGGAGGACTTATACGCCTCCGCTATGCAGGCCCTGATCCACCTGCCGATGGTGGAGGTGGACACTTTCTGTCCTAGAGAGGACGGATGAAAGGAGATGAAAAGGACTTCAGACTTCCGAAATGGCGCTGTGCATTTGATGTAGCGCTTTAAAGCCCTGCGAACGTCAAGCGTGCGCCACTGACGTTCCAGGTCATGAGAAGGATTGGGAGAGAAATTTGGCAAGACGACCTCCTGAGTTCTGTGAAAAATTGAGTTGACCTTAGGTACAAAGGTGGGATCTAAGCGAAGTACCACCCGGTCCTGGTGGAAGATGCAGAGATCCTCCCTGATTGAAAGGGCAGCTAGTTCCGAGATACGTCTAGCAGACATGATAGCTACAAGGAACGCGACCTTAAGAGACAAAGCCCGCAATGGAACCGTGTCAATGGGTTCAAAGGGGGTTTTTACGAGCGCCCGAAGTACCCGAGGGAGTTCCCAGGAAGGGTATCGGTGCACCACGGGAGGTCGGGAGTTGGACGCGCCTTTGAGAAATGCGCGTATCCTAGGATGTTGAGCTAACGGACCCGAATTTGCACAAGACAGCAACGTAGATAGGGCTGCCACCTGTCTACGAATGGTGGCAGGAGCCAACCCTCTGTCCAAACCCTCCAGAAGATATTCAACAATCTGAGGAATGGTTAGATTGTACATATCCAGTTGTTGTCTGCCACACCAATTGCAGAAACTTTTCCATGTGGAATCGTAAATGCGATTGGTAGCGGGTCGACGAGCAGCTTGGATCAAGGAAATTGCTCGCGGGGAAAAACGCTCCTGAGCCATTATGCGGCGCTCAAGCGCCATACGGCTAACTGAAGCCACTGAGGGTCCGGATGTTGAAGGCCCCCCTGTTGTAGTGACACGCGACTCGGGGGAATCTGCCATGGGGGATGGACGGAAAGGCTCATTAGGTCGGCGAACCACGGCCTCCGAGGCCAGTACGGAGCCACCAGAACCACCTCCGCCCTCTCCAGTAGCAGCCTGCGTATGGTCGCCGGAATGAGTGGGAGGGGAGGGAAGGCGTAGAGTAGGCCCTTCGGCCACGGAGACCTCAATGCGTCCGTCCCCTCCGCCCCCGGGTGGTAATATCGGGAGAAGAACCTGGGGAGCTGCGCATTGTTCGGTGACGCGAACAGATCGAGGACCGGTAGACCGAATCTGCATGTTATCTCTGAGAACAGGACCGGATTCAGACCCCATTCCGAAGGATCTATCGTGGCTCGACTCAAGAAGTCTGCCTGTTGGTTCCTGTCCCCAGAGATATGTTCGGCCCTGAGGGAAGCTAGGTTGGATTCCGCCCAGGACCCCAGTAGCCGGGCCTCGGTCATGAGGGACCTGGACCTGGTCCCTCCTTGCTTGTTCACGTGGGCTTTGGACGCCACGTTGTCCGTGAGGACCAATACGTGACGACCCTTGATGTAGTGGCTGAACTGACGGAGGGCTAGGTGGATGGCCCTGAGTTCCAGCCAATTGATGTTGTGTCTCAAGTCTGCGCTTGACCAACGGCCCTGCGCAAACTGAGACTGTAGATGGGCACCCCAGCCGAACAGGCTGGCATCCGTCGTGATGGTAAGACGGTCCGGCTCCTTGAAAGGTGACCCCTTGGTCACCGCCCGCGAGAACCACCAGCGTAGGGACCTCCGGGCGTGCAATGGGAGCTTCACCCGTCGGTTGGATGCGCTGACGTTCAATCGCT
>NW_015398225.1:5969-7040 GCF_001527695.2 Protobothrops mucrosquamatus
GGCTTATTAGCATTACAAAAAGTATTATGTTTAACATATCTCATATTTGTTGCAATTTGATCAGCCGCTATTTTATTGAATTGTTCCTTCAATAACATTATTGAATATTTTAATTTTTGGTCTCCTGGTTTCAATATTAAGGCTTTCTCCTTTTGTTTGATCTCACTTTCTAAATCATTCCTTTTTTGGAAAGTTCTACATTTATGTGCGTTATTCATAGAAATTAACATACCACGCATATAAGCTTTGCTTGCATCCCACACTATAGACATTGAGGTACCTTTATGCATATTCCACAAGAAAAAGTCTTTTAACTGCTCTTTACATTTGTTCACATTTTCCTCATACCTAAATAGATTCTCATTTAGTCTCCACGACCTTATATTCTTTTCTTCTTTGAACAGTTCCATCCAAACTGGGCTATGATCCGATATTATTCTTGGAAAAATCTTTGTATTCTTTACCCTGGAAAAAAAATCATTAGTAAGCAGGATAAAGTCTATTCTAGAATAGGATTGATGCCTATCCGAGAAGAAGGTGAAGTCTTTTTCCTCCTGATGTCTGTCACGCCAAATGTCTCTCAATTCTAAATCCTCCTTCAAATCAAAAAAAGTCTTAGGCAACTTAACATGATTCACTCTCTTTGTTAAACCTTTATCCTTAATTGGGTCTATTACTCCATTCCAGTCACCTAATAAAATTACCGATCTATAATCCAATTGTATTAATTTCAAATGAATATACTTATAGAATTGTTTCTGTTCACTTTGCTGGTTAGGAGCATATATACCCACCACTAAACATTTTTTCCCATCCATCAGTATTTCAATAATAACGAATCTTCCTTCTTCATCTAATTCTATTAACTTTGGCGATAGTTCTTGTTTTGCATATACCACAACTCCACCCTTTTTCTTCGGGGCAGAAGCTATAAAATGCTGTCCCAGTTTGGAATTAAATATTAACTTTTGATCTTTCAATGCTATGTGTGTTTCTTGCAAGCATATAATATCATTTTTAAATTGTCTCAAATAATGAAAAACTTTTTTCCGTTTCTGTGGAGAATTTAAA
>NW_015398226.1:0-1422 GCF_001527695.2 Protobothrops mucrosquamatus
CCCTGAAATATTTTTTCCATTGTCCAGAAGGCTTTCTCTGCTAAACCAAAGCAGATGAAGAACAGATGTTGAGGAATCATTGCAACACTTTGTGCCCAAGATTGATGACTCACATGCATGTGTTGTCACTTTTGAACCACTTGGAAAATCTTAAAAAATGAATCAAGACAAAATGCCAGCAAGACCACATTATTTTTTTCCCAGAAATGTTCAAGGAAATTAATGAATTGTGGTACATCAGACAACCTGCAGATGGGAAGATTCAGATCACTGAACCTGCTTGTAGAAAACAGTGGGAACCCAAAATCCAACCAAGGCAGTAAACAAAAGGAAGTTCTGGGCACAGAGATGCTCATCTGGAAAGTAACTCTTTTCTGAGATGGATGCAGGTCAGCCACAACGATGTAGAATATTTCTGGGATGTGCTATGAAGTTGGATGATAACTCGTGCCCTAAAATCATGGCCTCCCACCGATTTAAAATGTAATTTAGCTTTCCTTAGTAATAACTTCCCTAACCAGTTGTCCTCCAGATGTGTGGGTCTACCACTGTTGTGAGTCTCAATGCTAGCAGTTGAACACCTCCAGAGGGTCAGGCTTTGGGCCAATTAAGAACTTGGGGGAGGCTTCCCCCAAACTCCACATAGCATGGTTAGGAAACATCTTGATTGCAGCTGGGCATGAAGTTGCCTAAATCAATTCAATGCCTTCTGATACTTAAGGCTGCAGCCCATGTTTTATGCTCCTCAGTGGAAAATAAGTGGCTTTTCTCCCTCACTTTCACTGGAGACTCTGGTCTATGACACTTAATGTTTTATGTTGTGGCCATGAGGCTATGTGGCTCCTAGTGGACAATCACTTAAATATGAGCAAGCAGTGTGCTGCAGCTGCCAAAAAAGCCAACACAGTGCTAGGCTGCATTGACAGAGGGATAGAATCAAGATTACGTGAAGTGTTAATATCACTTTACAATGACTTGGTAAGGCCACACTTGGAATACTGCATCCAGTTTTGGTCACCATGATGTAAAAAAGATGTTGAGACTCTAGAAAGAGTTCAGAGAAGAGCAACAAAGATGATTAGGGGACTGGAGGCTAAAACATATAAGGAACGGTTGCTGGAATTGGGTATGTCTAGTTTAATGAAGAGAAGGATGAGGGGGGACATGATAGCAGTGTTCCAATATCTCAGGGGCTGCCACAAAGAAGAGGGAGTCAAGCTATTCTCCTGCCACAGATTACCCCCCACCGACCTGTACGCTCTCACAGAGTGGGTCTCCTCAGGGTGCCGTCAGCCAGACAGTGCCGGCTGGCGACCCCAAGGGGGAGGGCCTTCTCTGTGGGAGCCCCCACCCTCTGGAACGAACTGCCCCCAGAGATCAGGGTGATCCCTGATCTCCCTTCCTTCTGCCGCGCCCTCAAGA
>NW_015398226.1:5534-7040 GCF_001527695.2 Protobothrops mucrosquamatus
TCTCTCTCTCTCTCTCTCTCTCTCTCTCTCTCTCTCTCTCTCTCTCTCTCTCTCTCTGCTCGTCCAGATTTTGCACCCTTGATATAATAGCCCAATGTTCTCTGTAAAGTTTTATATTTAATTCTCATCCTCATGATGCTAACCATGAATTTCCACACCATTTTGTAAACAGCTTTTAAATTATTCAGCAATCCTTTGGCAACTAGTCTGGAATAAAATTATATTAAAAATCACAAACAGGCAGTTCTATAATCACCTCTTGTTTTCCTGCCCACCCACTTTACTGTGTCTCACAATGATGAAACTAATGCTTGGGTGTTAAATGCAAGCTAAAGTTTGCATGTCTGCTTCTCCTGAAATCATACAAGGCAGCCATTAAAAAAGAAGTAATATTACTACTCCTGCAAATTGAATAACAAACGGAATGCTTTAATCTGTTATGAGACCAGAAATGTATGTGTGTGTGTGTATTTAAAAATATAGATATATAGATAGAGATATATACAGATATATCACAGACCGGTTCCCATTCTCTGCCAGAGCTCTGGCATCAGAAATTTTAAGATCTCTCTTTCTTTTCCATTAGCAGAGGAGATCCAGTCTATCCTGAAATGTCTGGAATGCGTTCTCAAGGCACACATTATAGGTAGTCCTCAACTTACAACAGTTTGCTTAGTGACTGAAGTTGCAACATCACTGAAAAAAGTGACTTATGATCATTTTTCACACTTACGACCTTTGCAGCATCCCCTTGGTCACGTGATTTATATTTGGATGCTTGACAACTGACTCATATTTATGACGGTTGCATTGTCCCAGGGTCATGTGATCACTTTTTGCAACCTTCTGTCAAGTAAAGTCAATGGGGAAACCAGATTAATTTAACAATGATGTTACTAATTTAACAACTACAGTGATTCACTTAATACGCATGGCAAGAAAAGTTGTAAAATGAGGCAAAACTCACTTAACTAATTTCTCCCTTAGCAGCATAAATGTTGGGCTCAATTGTGGTCGTAAGTTGAGGATTACCTGTATTTCACTTTAAATAACTTGCTAGTTTTACCCATTTTTTTTAAAAAAAGATAGCAAAACCAATTCAGTTTCACAGTTAATAATAATTAATCTTGCACTCATTTCTTACGTAAACCTTAGCATAAATTGGAACAACTGTTTGAAATCTTTATTCACACTCCAAAAACGGAGGGTTATTTTCGTGAAGCATAATGAATGATTTCTGTGCCTTGATGAATTATACACCGTTCGTTTGCTTGTTTGTTTTGAAAAATAAAACATCATGAGGGGGTTTTTTTTGGTGTTTGTGTGTGTGTCTGTGAAAGGTGTTTGACAGACTGAAGAAAACATGTGAATAGAAATTCTGAATTCTGAATCACTTCAGAGTTTCTCTCAGTAAAAAAATGATGCCTTGTGGAAAAACAGTTAAGCAGAGTGAAATGCCTGAGAACATGCTGAGCAGGAAATGTCTCATAAGCCAAGTAGCAAATT
>NW_015398227.1:0-1456 GCF_001527695.2 Protobothrops mucrosquamatus
CGCAGCAGCGGTGTTACATGGGAGCGACGAGTCCCTCCCAACACCGCCCGCGCGGCCGCATTCTGGACCAGTTGGAGCCTCCGGGTGCTCCTCAAGGGGAGCCCCATGTAGAGAGCATTACAGTAGTCCAGGCGGGAGGTAACGAGGGCATGAGTGACTGTGCGCAGGGCGTCCCGGTCCAGAAAAGGCCGCAACTGGTAGATCAGGCGTACCTGATAAAACGCCCCCCTGGTCACGGCCGACAACTGGTCTTCCAGCGAGAGCCGCAAATCCAGGAGGACCCCCAGATTGCGCACCCTCTCCGAGGGGGCCAGAATTTCGCCCCCTATAGTCAGCGATGGCATCAGCTGACTATGCCGCGGCGCCGGCAGCCAAAGCCACTCGGTCTTGGAAGGGTTGAGCCTGAGTCTGTTCCTCCCCATCCAGACCCTTACGGCCTCCAGGCAACGGGTCATCACGTCAAGGGCATCGTTGGGGTGGCCTGGGGTGGAGATGTACAGCTGAGTATCATCATTATCTTGTCTTGTCTTGTCCTGTCCTGTCCTGTCCTGTCCTATCCTATCCTATCCTATCCTGTCCTGTCCTGTCCTATCCTGTCCTGTCCTGTCCTGTCCTGTCCTGTCCTGTCCTGTCCTGTCCTGTCTTGTCTTGTCTTGTCTTGTCCTGTCCTGTCCTGTCCTGTCCTGTCCTGTCCTATCCTATCCTATCCTATCTTATCCTATCTTACCTCACCTTACCTTGCCTTGCCTTGCCTTACCTTACCTTACCTCACCTCACCTCACCTCATCCTATCCTATCCTGTCCTGTCCTGTCCTGTCCTGTCCTGTCTTGTCTTGTCTTGTCTTGTCTTGTCTTGTCTTGTCTTGTCTTGTCCTGTCCTGTCCTGTCCTGTCCTATCTTACCTCACCTTACCTTGCCTTGCCTTGCCTTACCTTACCTCACCTCATCCTATCCTATCCTATCCTATCCTATCCTATCCTATCCTATCCTATCCTATCCTATCCTATCCCATCCTATCCCATCCCATCCCATTCTATCCCATCCCATCCCATCCCATTCCATCCCATCTCATCTCATCTCATCTCATCTCATCTCATCTCATCTCATCTCATCTCATCTTATCTTAGAGGCTGGAGGCTGGAGTCTAAAACACATGAAGAACACTTGCAGGAATTGGCTATTGCCAGTCTAGAGAGAAGAAGGACTAGGGGTGACATGATAGCAGTCTTCCAATATTTGAGGGGCTGCCACAAAGAAGAAGGGGTTAACTTATTTTCCAAAGCAGAAGGCAAGATAAGAAACCAGAAACCAGAAGGCAAGATAAGAAACAATGGATGGGAAACTAATCAAGGAGAGAAACAACCTAGCATTAAGGAGAAACTTCCTAACAGTGAGATCAGTTAACCAGTGAAGTTAACTGAGGTTGTGGGTGCCCCATCACTGGAGGCTTTTAAGA
>NW_015398227.1:11001-13944 GCF_001527695.2 Protobothrops mucrosquamatus
TTGATTAGTAATTTCCTAAATCATCCTTTTCCCCCCTTTACTATATCAGGCTATTTATATGTGAACTACAAATGTGTAATAAATGAGAGGCTTGTTGGGCCTCTGAACATACAATGCTTTGAACTCTAGTTTACACAAAGTGAAAGGCTCTGCTTTAATTAAGTAGTGAAATCTAATTTGCTATATAAAATGGCTCATGCTTCATCAGAAAGTTGATCAGCAAAATAAAAAAAAAATGCCCCCTATTTTCAAGTTGCTGAACAATGTCACCATCACTGTGAGAATGAGTTTTAGCAGACATAGATTTGCCACTGCTACCTGGGAACTGTAGATTAGAATCAGTAGGAAAATACACCTCTGCCTTACTTGTTTTAACAAGAGGGACATAAACGAAAATATAGGCGCATTTTCCTCATTGGAATGGGAAATTGAATCCAATCCAGTATCAACCATCTGTTATTGTTAGTTGCGAATTCGTGTCTGACCCATCATGACCCCATGGACAACGTTTCTCCAGGCCTTCCTGTCCTCTACCATCTTCTGGAGTCCATTTAAGCTCACACCTACTGCTTCAGTGACTCCATCCAGCCACCTCGTTCTCTGTCGTCCCGTTCTTCTATTGCCCTCAATCTTTCCCAGCATTAGGTTCTTCTCCAGTGAGTCCTTCCTTCTCATTAGGTGGCCAAAGTACTTGAGTTTCAACTTCAGGATCTGGCCTTCTAAAGAGCAGTCAGGGTTGATCTGACTAGCGAGCTCAAAATCAAGGAATCTTCAAGGCTTTGGAATGCCATAAAAGATAAAACTTTATTGAGTACACTTGTCAGAACTGAAGAATCAAAATCAGCTCTGATTTTCCCGTGCGAAACTCTGCCTAGTTAACACTAGCTTTTCCTAAGCCCCACCCACCAAGTGTTCACGTTGCCCAATCATACATCTTTGGTTTGTTATGAGAATGGTCCACTTCTCCATCAGACACCTGCGTTAATGACCTTGACATCTTGTAGACTCTCATGGCCCATGGATGGCTTCTTAGACTCCTGCTTCCTTCCTACACTTCCTACTCCTCCCCCACCCATTTCTATGGCAAGTTGAGTAGCAATAGATGTTAGCAGGCATCTTAGCAATTCAATCTTGACGTCCATCCATCAGTGGTAGACTAATTCAGGGGTCTTCAAACTTGGCCCTCTTATGACTTGTGGACTTCTGCTCCCAGAATTCCTCAGCCAGCGTGCCTGGCTGAGGAATTCTGGGAGTTGAAGTCCACAAGTCACAAAAGGGCCAAGTTTGAAGACCTTGGACTAGTTAGTGACTTCCAACTTACCAGTGAGTCAGAATAAAGATTCTGGTGGTCCAAGCAAAAAACCAAAAAAGAGGTTGCCTCCTCACCTGAAGGGGGGAGAGGTGTGAAGAGACTGGCTAGCTTGAAGTCCTCACACAACAGGAAGCATCCCAGATTTGACATCCCTCAGAATCGCTGAAATCCTTATCCACCCATTCCCAAGAGAATGCAATTAGTCTGGTGAGATTTTTGTAAATGGGCAAGCAGCAATAAAGAAGTGACTCTGATTATCTCATGGTGTCACTCTGGTGCCTTGAGCCTAACATCACTCTCTCACTGGTGAGCTCTACATTCTTCACTGGTACTATTTTGAGCAAAGTGGTAGCCTAGAGGTGAAGATGCTCGCCTCCCATTCAGAAGGTTGAGAGTTCAGTCCTAGGTAGTGACAGATGTTTCTCTTTCAGAGCACAAAGAGAAAATACCTGACCCCACATAGGCATCAGGAAGGGCATCTGCCCAGTAAATGCTCAGCTTTATTCAGTTGCCCTGACTTTTCCCCCTTTAGGTACCATATTAAGTGTGCAGTTTCCTCCCAGCACTAGAAACATGAGATGTCTGAACATATGTCTAGTTTATCAAGCTATTCTCCAAAGCACCTGAGGGCAGGACAAGAAGCAACGGATGGAAACTAATCAAGGAGAGAAGCAACCTGGAACTAAGGAGAAACTTCCTGACAGTTAGAACAATTAACCAGTGGAACAACCTGCCTCCAGAAGTGGTGAATGCTCCAATACTGGAAGTTTTTAAGAAGAGACTGGACAGCCATTTGTCCGAAATGGTATAGGAAGCCTGAGCAGGGGGTTGGATTAGATGACTCCAAGGTCCCTTCCAATTTTAAAATTCTAATATTGAAAGTGTTTCTGATCTCTACATGATAAAACTAGTATAGATAAATTGCAAATTAATTTTAAAGTAAATTGGGGATTATTAGTAACTGGAAAATATGCTTGTAGGCCAGAGTGCAATCTGTTAAATAGGGAACATTTCACCATTCTAGCATTTTTAAAATTGTACCTAGAATAAATGAACTAGGGTTAGTAAGTACAAAAGGTTAGAACTCTGTGCAGATGTGGTTGCCATTTTCAGATGTTTCTTGACTTCCCAGTCAAGTGTATAGCCTTGGAAGATCTCCCATCCAATTCCTGATCAAAGATAACCCTGTTTAGCTTCTCACATCAGGGGATGATGCTATGTGCTAAGTAGTATCTTAGAAGTTATAGTATTTTTAATTGGTCTGCAATGAAATTCTCAACATAAGCAATCCCTAAGGTACCGTATATACTCGAGTATAAGCCGAGTTTTTCAGCCCATTTTTTGAGCTGAAAAATGCCCCCCTAGGCTTATACTCGAGTCAGCTCACAAAAGAAAAAACTGGGAGCCGCATAATTTGTGCGCACATACGCGTGTGCGTGCATGTGCACATGCGCGTGTGCGCGCAGAACAGGAGGCTTGATTTAAAGAGTGGAGCCTAAGGCAAAACTTGCACCGGCTCTGCCCCCCGTCCAGCTCCGTCCTGGCTTCTCCTCCCCTTGGAAAAGACTGCTCTCCCCCCACCCCACGCTCTCCCTCTCTGGGACTTTCTTCTTTCCGCCTTTTGGCGCGAA
>NW_015398227.1:17768-18920 GCF_001527695.2 Protobothrops mucrosquamatus
CCTACATCGTCCACCTGGGACGACTCGGGAACTCAACTCCTACCCCGGGCAGCTCACCCATCCCCCTATGCCCAGGGGAAAGGTTTCAAGCCGTTTGACAGCAGATGCAAGCTGTCAAAACGGCTTTTACGCAGAAACAGGCGGGAGGCAGCAACAGCTGCGTCCAACGGAGTAGCCTGCCACCGGAAGTCTCTCACTTAACAACTGCTTTGATTCATTCAAACGTGGCCAAAAAGATAAGATAAGATAAGATAACCTTTCTTGTCATTTTTTTTTTTACTATGGGCACAACGGCCCACATCGAAAAGTGAAATTTAGTTGCCCGCTCTCAAAGTGAAACACATACATGACACACACCTAAACAAACTATATACAACATATGTATAGACCCACACCCTTACATATACGTAAGAAATAAATATTAAATACTGTCCATCTTGAATATATAATGGAAGGAGGAAGCTTGAGATTTCACAAGGTTAATGCTGTATGGAATGAAACTATGGCTCAATCTGGATGTTCTGCTTCGGATACCACGGAGCCCCCTCCTCCCAGAAGGTAACAAGGAAACAGGTCGTGAAGAGGATGTGTAGTGTCCCAGACAGTCTTGTGGACCCTGCTCAAGCAATGCTTCCGTGCTATGTCCTGGATGGGAGTGAGGAAACTTCCAATGATTTTTTCGGCCATCCTCACCACTCTCTGCACCGCCTTCCTGTCTGAAGCAGGGATGCTTCCAAACCAGACTGTGATGCTGTATGACAGGATGCTCTCAATCGTCCCCCCTGTAGAAAGTGGTAAGGACAGAGGAAGGAAGATGTGCCTTTCTCATGCGACAGAGAAAAGATAGTAAAATCAGATTTGACTCACTTAACATCCACGTTTAGCAGTGGAAATTCTCTTCCCAACTGGGGTCATAAATTGAGGACTCACCCTTGGGTTGTTCCAAAGGTATCTTTTTTTTTTAAGAGTTCTGGTAGAAACGGTCGGAAACACATTCTCAGTGCTGATTGCCACAAAAACATTTCAGTATGGGAAATATGGTTTTAAACCAGTCCCGTTCCATATTAGAAGGAATATTATTGTAATGTTTTATTTGTACAGAACTCCCAAGGAAAATAATAGTAATTTTCTTAGATACAGCAGGCGTTTATT
>NW_015398227.1:23241-24808 GCF_001527695.2 Protobothrops mucrosquamatus
TTGGAGCTGAGCATTTACTGCCCGATGCCCTTCCTGATGCCTATGTGGAGTTTGTAGCAGAGATTTTCTCCTTGTTCCCAGATAGAGAAATGTCTGTTGCTGCCTTGGATTGAACTCTCAACTTTCCCAGTGGGATGCAAATGCCTTCAGCTCCTTAACCTCTAGGCCACCGTACCACTATAATTTTTTGCACCGAATAATCCCAAATAGTTCAGTGCCCTCTTCTAAAAATACAAGTTGGTTTGCATCCTCACTGGAGCTGTGTTCTTCATTTAAAACACTCACAAATGGTAAAACTCCTCATTGACCCAAAACAATCATTTTGCAGCTGCCACTTAAGGAACAAAATTAAATGGTTTGGGGGCAAATTTGGCCACCTCTTGTCTTTGACAATAAATATTCCTTTCCTGCACTGATGATGTTACCTAGTTTGGTAAAGAAACGTCTGCAAGTTCAGAGACTGCCAAGAAGCCACACAGAACAACAGAGATGGAAGGGACCTTGGAGGTCTTCTAGTCCAACCCCCTGCTCAGGCAGGAAACCCTATACCATTTCGGACAAATGGCTGTGCAGTCTCTTCTTAAAAACTTCCAGTGTTGGAGCATTCACCACTTCTGGAGACAGGTTGTTCCACTGGTTAATTGTTCTAACTGTCAGGAAGTTTCTCCTTAGTTCTAGGTTGCTTCTCTCCTTGATTAGTTTCCACCCGTTGCTTCTTGTCCTGCCTTCAGGGGCTTTGGAGAATAGCTTGACTCCCTCTTCTTTGTGGCAGCCCCTGAGACAGTGGAACACTGCTATCATGTCCCCCTTCATCCTTCTCTTCATTAAAGTAATCATATCCAATTCCAGCAACTTTTCTTCATATATTTTAGCCTCCAGTCCCCTAATCTTCATTGTTGCTCTTCTCTGCACTCTTTTTAGAGTTTCAAGATCTTTCGTATATCTTATTTATTTTTTTATTTATATTTATACATTCCTTTCATTCCGAGTCTCCAAAGAGGCACTTTCATGTTCAGAAAAGGAATTACTATTCCAAAGTTGGGGTTTCATCTGAGAGAGCTGATGTGCTTAATTTTCCATGCCAATTGGAAGACCACTGATCAGCACAGCATTCTGGGTCTATTGTTTTGGACTTTTGACTTCAGGTCTAGCTTTGAAGGCCAGCTTTTGTTACTCTCAGATCTATTAAGCAAGATTGAATCTGATTAGTGCCGAGGAGACCTCCAGAAGTATTAGAGCTGAAGACTAGGCTGGGATGTTGGACAACAAAACTAAACAAAACAAACAAACAAACACATTCTGGAAGAATACAGTGCAAACTATTTTAGTGTGTTGCTGAGAAATGGGCCCGTTTATCTTCAGCAGGAAGCTATTTTATCTTCTTTGCACTCTGATTTTTTATCAGAAGGCAAAATAACATTCTGGTTGAAGCATCGCAAGCAATTGTTCCCACTGATTGCTCTGTTGTATCACACATTGTTGGACAATATTCCTACAGACGGTGATTGTGAACCAAGTTAATGGCCAGACAATTGTGCTGCTCCTTTAGAATCCTAGTTTTTCAAAG
>NW_015398228.1:0-7039 GCF_001527695.2 Protobothrops mucrosquamatus
TGAAAATCTGACAGTTTTGTGGCAGTTCTAGTTTCTCATATCCATTTGTCAGAAAATCCCATGTTTGGGACAGTTGGACTGTATCTGTATTCTGGCATTAACCATGTTCCATGTTATACCTCAGGGATCTCCAACCTTGACAACTTTAAGACTTGTGGATTTGGGTATTGATTGGGTTATTGCTTACTGATTGTTGGTCCGAAGGTGACCTTGGAGTTAAAAGCAATTCCCCAATCAAGAAACTGCCACAGAGCCATTAGTAAACAGCCCAACCAAAGAATTCCTAAGACCGCCCCCACCCATCCAGACAGGCAAGACACCAGAATATAAGCAGACAGCAAACTGCACTCCTTACTAGGACTGATGGTGTTACCTAGTTAGGGTAATGAAACGTCTGCAAGAAAACAAGCAAGCTCAGACAGCACCTGAATCATTGTTAAAGTCTGAATATAACTTTGAATGGACCCAAGGAATAGACCCGAATTGGGACTGCTAGCTACAATACCTGCATTTTCTTTTTGGTTTTATTGTTAATATACAGGAATGATGTTTGTTTGCAGTCTGGTTTGTCTTCTAAAAAAAAAGGGATCAGTTATTTAAGTCCTAGAGCTAGCCAAATAGGGACATTGCATCAGGCTTTATTCTTAGTTGTTCCAAACATGAAATAGCATAATTTGCTTGCGTGCATTGAGAATTTCTTGCTTTACATGTTCATTTTTATTGCTGAGGGATATGCATTTTCATATTCCTAAAAAAGAACAAGGCAGGGCCAGGTGAGAGAGCAGCAGCTTCAAATAAAGAGATTCCACAAGAAGGTTAATTGTCTGAGACACTCATTCTTTGGCAGTTGTCCTGGGTCTGTCCTTGGCAACTTGGACTTCTCTTGATCAGCTGAAACATCGGTCTTTTGGGCAGGAGACGCATGATGAACACATTCATAATTGTCATAGCTCCAGTGTTTACTTTTATTTTAGCGATACTGTTCATTGCCATGCATTTAAAATTAAGTCATGGTCTTACAGTGCTTGTTTATTTTTATCCTCACATGCTACCGTTTGCAAATTATATTTTACCCCTTGAACAGAGGGTTTTTTTTTTCCTATCACAATCTCAGAATTGCTTTAAACTGGTATGATGTGTGAATCAGGCAGGATTTACCTACTCTTTACAAATTAGACACATTCAGGATACTTTAGTTTCAGAAGTAGACTATTCAAAATGCAGTCAACTCTCCAGTTCTTGAAAATGGGCATAATCTGCTGGGAAGCTTAAGTGTTCAGCCTGTAATGAAATGCCTCTTGTCATCTCCTATTCCAACTGAGTTTATAGAGAATTTTCAAATGTGGCTTTCACCAACTTTGTGTCTTCGAGATACATGGAACATTTTTTTCACATGGGACAAAAGTAAACTGATAGTATATTGGATTTGTTAGACTTTATTCTTTTTTCTACTACTAGACGCAGTGTTTCTCAACCTTGACAATTTTAAGGCATGTGGACTTCAACTCCCAGAATTCCACAGCCAGCATTGCTGGCTGTGGAATTCTGGGAGTTGAAGTCCACATGCCTTAAAATTGTCAAGGTTGAGAAACACTGTACTAGAGTATCTCCTTAGAATTTTAAGGAATATTAAAGCAGGAATCTGTAGGCCTGCTTTAAAAATTGGCACAATGTTTGATTTATATAAATAATGGGGTTAACACAAATCAAGTGAAAGCACTATAAAACTCTGAAAGATGTAATCTCATATATCTTTTGGAGATTAATATGGATAGGGTGGCATTTCTATTTAGATATGATCAGGGATTAAGGGATCCCTGATAAAGGATCAAGATCAGGGATCTCCAATCAGGTATCATAATCAGAGATCAAGAACGAAAGCTTGAAACCATAGCATAGGAAGAAAACTAGGAATTTTTTCCCTTTCTCAATACTTTGAAAAGTGAATAATGTCATCCCATAAGAAAAAAAGAAAAGAGAGTTTAACCTGAAGTACTTCTGTGTTTTAAAGTATTATTATAGACAAGGATATGCCTGTTCTTTCAGTAGATAGGTCACTGCTAAGTATAACTTGTTTGAGAAGATGACACAGAACTTGGTAGGAAAAATTGTGAAGAAATACTAGATTTGCCTTTTGCTCTTTCAGGATGAAATGACTACAAATTTGGGTCTGACGACAACAAAAGCCCTCACTATTCTGAGAGACCAGCTATCAACACTGCTGGAAGGACATCAGAAGGAAAGGAAGAAGGTGATTTCATGGAAGGTAAGCATTGCAATTTGTGAAGTAGGTATCCCTCTTAGTTTTATGTGTTTTTATGTTTCTTTTAGGAGAATCCTGTGCATTTTAGGTAAAAGCTTAAACACTGAACAAGGGTACTTATTATAAACCACATAAGAAAGCAAGGTTGTTATTTATTTATTTATTTATCATAGAAATGTATATGGCCAGCCATCTTATTGAGATCTGGACAGCTGGCAAGCATAAAACAGAAACATAGCTATACAGTGGTATCTCGGTACTCAACTGCTTCAAAACTCATCAAATTTGGTATTTGATCCACTGCGATAGGAAGAGGCAGATGGCCGTGGAGAACAGACAGGAAGTTAGCGATGCTGGGAAGGCACTGACATAGGAAAAGGGACAGACAGGAAGTTCTTCCCAGCTGAAACAAAGGGTCACGTGGTAAGTCACGTGGTTTGGTACTCGTCATTTTTAGTACTCATTGCACCTCCTGGAACCAATTAACGAGTACCAAGGTACCACTGTACAAGAATTGGGAAAAATAATAAAAGATGTCACATAAGAAATCAATTCAGGCAGCTCAAGATAAAAACACAAAGCATTGCTAAACATTGGAATATGGCATTTAATTTCCAGTTTACATGTGAGCGATCAGCATTAAGATACTGTGTTTCCCCGAAAATAAGACTTGGTCTTATATTTTTTTTTGGCACCAAAAGATGCATTAGGGCTTATTTTGGGGGAAACACGGTATCAGGGTGGTCAGCTCGGCTGGGCACCCCATCCCTCGGCTCATGCACAAGAGGCAGCGAGCGCAAAGGGGCCAATGGTGTCCGGCAGCAGCTGCAGCCCCCTGGCCCCTTGGTGCAGTGCAGGTAAGTCTGAGTGCAGAGGCAGAGGCGGGGGGGAGGCAGGTGATCCAGATGTGCTGCATGGCTGCCTAGCTTGCGCAAGTCTCTCACAAGCCAGGCGGCCGCGCAGCAGATCCGGATTGCTTGCTTGCCCCCTTGTGCCTCTGTCTCTGTGCTTAGATTTACCTTTGGCACTGTGCTGGTGGGCTGTGGCTACTACCGGACACTGTCGCCCCCCGCATGCTCAGTGCCTCCTGTGCTGGCCATGCCCACCCACCCCTGGGCTTATTTTGGTGGTGAGTCTTATTTTAAACACGGTAACACTGACTTCATTCCTCTGAAGTTGGAGGAAACTTGTAGTAATTGGGGAAAACATATGACACAAAAGACACCTTTCTTCTCTGTCAGTACTTTTTGTTGTATAGAGGTTATCTATCTGTAATCTAAATGTGGATTTGAAGGTAATTTTATGTGTTTAAAGGCAATTCTCCCTTTATTTTTTGATTGCAAGCGATTTTTGGTGTTCAGGGAAATGAAAACCGTTCAGCAGTAGGGGGCAGCTGGGATGAAAGTTACGCCACCATGAGGTCCAGGGGAAAAATTGAATGCCAAGCTTTAATTTGGGGTAATGTTTTTTTTATAGTTAGAGGTTTTGCTGGATTTATTGTTGTAAAGATTGCTAGTAACCTTTGCTATTCAGGGAAGGAAATGATAATTCCAGGGTGACAGATTTCTATGATATTTCCTGCTGTTGAGAGGCCAGAATAAAGAACTAGCATTCTTTGTAGACAGGGCTCATGAACATCTGTCTGTCTGTTTCTTAGGCTGTCTATCTGTTTCTTTGGCTTTTTATGTGTTTATATCTGTCAGTCTATCCATCTATTAAGCTTGGAATATGGATAACAAGAATCTTGTATCTACAGTCCTTGCGCTCCAATGTAACTTAGTTCCACTGTTGTTTCTCTTGAGCTTTGCAGTTGGATAATAAAGTCTAGTTTCCATTTGTGAATGTAGCCCCATTCTTTATACTTGTCCTATTGTAGGAAGTATGGAAAGCCAGTTTTCTGTATCATGGCAACCGATGTTCCTGTTTTCACTGGCCAGGGGCATCTCTGATGCTTCTAACCATGCTGCTACTATTCTGCTGCTATGGGAGCCAACCCAAAGGAAGGTAAGTTATCTATACATTTTCTTACCCTTCAATTCATATAGAAAACTGTTGATATTCTATGGAAAACCATAAGCATGTTTGTTTTTTTGCATAATCATACTTTAAAGTTGACACAAATTCAACCTGGATTATGCAGGATTTATCAAATGCATGAACCGTTTCCAGGCAGGTTGAAAGCATATTATAATAATAGTATCTTGTTCTGGTGACAATAGGTATGTGTGTATGTGAAGGTTATAATGGATTCTTCAAAAAAAATAATTGATATTATTATGAGTCCAAGATCCACCCAAAACCTCCTGCTTTTGCCTTGACCAATATGGATATGGAATAAAAACTGTGTTAAGATTTAAGTATGTGAATAGGCTCATAAGAGATCATGTGATTAGTGACTGAAAGCTGGTAGGGTTGGCGATAGGGCTATGCAACTGCCTAATTGTTCTTAAGACTTCACACTTTAATCCCCTTTGTTGGCTGCCTTCATGCTTATGAAACTGTCCCAAATATTTTGAAAGACTGTTATGAAGATTTTTTTCCGCTTGCTTCAAAACTGGGCATTCAGTTTGATAGACAGTCCTGCGGCTACCAATGCCTGGTCTTATGTCTTTTTAAAAATGAAGTTTATTCGAAGAAATATTGACAGGTGTGACTTCCTAGTCAGTCCTTCTAACCCAGGCATGTCACGTGACGTCGCGCAATGTAACGGGCCGGTTTTGCCATTGCCGGCAATGGGGTGGGCGCGGCTTCCACGTGGGCCGGCAGTTTGACACCCCTGTTCTAACCAAAGAACCTGTTTTAGTTGATGAATTTAATCAGATCCAGAGCTATAATAAGGAGGCTGCATTGGCTTTGACAGCTCTGCTGTAAAGTTAGATTATGAGTCAGATGATTGAAGCTGATTCACAGTGCCGGCCCAAGATGCCTTGTGGCTTGAAGTGAAGGATAAAATGTTATGTTTAAAAATGTTAAATGAATAAAATGTTACGGTATTTCGCTTCCTTGAGCTATTTATGGGAAATAAATAAGCAAATAAGCAAATAAACAAACAAATAAATAAAGTATTCAGAAATTGGTCAGACTGGTAGCTTAATTTTATTCTATTGCTGTTAGCAATGGGATGCACATAATTCTTTCAGCTGCTTAAAAGGTCTCATATTTTGCTTTAAACAGTGAAGGTTCAGAAATCGTAAATGCCTTGGCACTGTTCTTCCTGGTGCTACTTGACCTCTTTGTGATTGGACGGCAAGAGAGGATGAAACGCCGGGAAATTGAGAGGAGACTTCGGAAAATCATCAGCAGAATAAATGGTAAGACCCCCCCCACACCTTCCTCTTTTTCCTCCTTTATTGCTTTTGTTACCCTATGTAGATGTGGCTGCATCCATCCAAAAGCAGATCTTAGAACCTTTGCCATTGATTTTATTATTTATTTCATAGATTTATATCCCACTTTTCATTCAGGACCTCAAGACAGTACATAAATGTTCCTCCCTCCCATTTTTTCTCCACAAGAACAACCTGTGAGTTAGATTGTTTAGGCTGAGAGAGAGTGACTGGCCCACTGATCCCTAGAGAGATGATGTGAACAGGAATTAGTACTTGGAACTCTTTACTCATAATCCAACACCTTAATCACTACACCATGAAGGCTCTCTACTTTTTTTGTCTGAAGAAATAATGTTTCTTAATTAACAGCAGATAATTCTCCAGAAGGTTCATATAGTAACTGTGTCCAACAGTGATATTCCTCTACGTTCTTCCTTTGTCTTTATATTCCACCATCGCTACAGTCCTTCCCACTACCCCCCTTCCATTTATCTGATGTTTTCATGACAGATGTGAACCAGACATTTGGTTAGTCTTTGTTTTCCCTCATCTGATGGTGTCTCATCAGAGACTGTTGTAAAATGGATGGCCATATAAACTATACATATGCAAATATATAGTGAGAGGTATCCTCAATTTTTCCTTATTCCAGTTACTGCAATGTTGCCACTGTAACTTATATGTTAGGAAAGTAATAGAAATACTTTTTGCTTTTTAAATTTTCTATACTTGTAAACCATCTCTTCATTCAAAAAAGGAATTTGGAGTCATATGCCCCAATATCAGATACAGGTAGTCCTTGACTTACAACAGTTTGTTTAGTGACCATTCGAAGTTAAAACACCACTAAAAAGAGTGACTTATGACAGTTTTTCACACTTATGACTGTTACAGCATCCCCATGGTCATGTGATCAAAATTCAGACACTTGGCAACTGACTCATATTTATGACGGTTGTAGCGTCCCGGCATCATGTAATCACCTTTTGTGACTTTCTGACAAGCAAAAGTCAATGGGGAATCCAGATTCACTTAACAACCATGTTACTAACTTAACAGCTGTGGCAAGCAAGGTCATAAAACGGGGCAAAACCTGCTTAGCATCAGAAATGTTGGGCTCAATTGAGGTTGTAAATTGAGGACTAGCTATATTAAGTGCTACACAAAAGGAAATAAAAGCGAAACATCGGTAGCTATCTATGACAGTAACAGCGAGAAACATAAAAACTATTTAAACTAAATAAAATATTCATTTCATTTCATTTCATTTTATTTGATTTATATCCCGCCCTTCTCCCGACGGGACTCAGGGCGGCTCACAACATATTTAAAACAAAGACATACCCACAATCCCCGCCAAATAAAACCAAATTAAAACCAAATATTTTAGAGTTGTGGTATTAAAATTTTTCTAAAAAACCCAATTTAAAATCCTCCCTAGGCCAGG
>NW_015398229.1:0-3516 GCF_001527695.2 Protobothrops mucrosquamatus
ATTCTTCCTGCCTTCAAGATGATTGTAATAAAAAAATGAAAAATGTTCTTTTACCATAATGGAGGGCGATGATTGGATAGCATAAAAAGATAATGCTTTTTTTGCATGAGAATGGACAAAGCAAAAAACATTTTAAACAGGAAAAACTGGGGAGACAAAAATATAAGCCTATGGCAAAACCACATATGATTTTATATATTTTTTTTATTATGTCTTCATTTATATCAAACTCCTCCAGATGGGTGAAATTTTGATGGATATTTTATGAACTGATCAAGGTATGTGCCATCATTTTTATTTTGGGAGAAAATATTTTAGCTGGATATTTGCAAGGCTTTTCTTTATGCAAGGTTACAATTATGTAGGAAGGGAAAATACTGGTTTAAATGTTAAATTTGATAATACCATGAATTTATGCAAATTCTTATTCAGTGAAAAAGGGTTTCTCTATCTGATGCAGCCTTGCGCCTTTCAGTGTTGGGTAAAGAATGTTACAATAAGAGATTTGTACTGCTGGAAGAAATGAGATTGCATTGCTTCCTCCTTTGTTTTCTTTCTCAAGAAACAGGGCTGAGAAGAAAGCAACACATGCTTTGTTAGAGATTCATATGCTCTTTATATATCCTTATTCATACCGCAACCAAGGAATGTATGTCAGAGCCTGTTGAAGGTTTCCGAGTCTATTTTTTTATTGGCATATCATCTTCGTATTATCTCATCAACCATTTCAGCAAATCCCAGCTGCACTGAAAAAAGAAAAGGTAGTACAATGGTGCTTGAGTGTACAATTGGTGAGATACAAAATGAAACATTGTTGGGGAGCAGAACTCAGTTTGCGCAATTCTATGAATCCCACCATTGTAAAATAATACAGTGATATTCCATGATGAAATTTAATATTTATAAAATATCATTTTTTTTAATTCACTATTTGGCCTGCTGATAGTACTCTTAAATTCCATCACAATAACATACAAGTTGTGGTTTTAACAACCCCCTTTTCTCCTTGGCTTCCCTCTTTGCCTTGTTTGCCATCTAGGCAGCCTGAACAATTCAAAACTTTCCACTCTATTTTTATGTATTTATTTATGTATACATTTATGTGTAAGATTTATATTCCTACCCAGCAGGCAAATCATGACTTTTGGGACTTTTGGTTAAATCCAACAGGTATATATTAAATAATTGCAAGATTAACATACAAGTCTAGAAATCACTGTCTTCTTTAAGTAAAGCATTATGAAAAAGCACATTTAATCAGATGATATATTAAACCATAAATTAACAAAATATTAATGGTTGAACAATGAGCTAGAAAAAAACTAATCAAGATTAACATTAACCAAAAGTAATATCTTGCATAAGAGCAGGTACTGGCCTTTACCTGACCTGGTTTTGGTTATATTATATAAACATTTTCTATTCTATTAAGGAAACTGATCCAAAGCTTCTCTTCCAGGGATGAATTTTTTCTCTGATTCTGAGAATGATTTCTTCAATACGGTTCTATTCCAACTTCTCGTATTTGAGTAAATGGTTAAGGTAAACTTGCCTGACTTGAATGTATGTTAATGTATTGTGTATGTCCCATTGCAATTTGTGCTAGGGCAACAGTATGTGACCTGCAAGGTGATTTCTAGACTGGACATCCTAACTCACCTAGAAGAGCATGAGCATACTTGGGGGTAAAACTAAATGTTTGTTGCACTATGACCCAAATGTGACCTACCTGACTGGTACATCCCTTACATATTATCAGGGAATGCTGAATGTGGTTCACATAGATTGATTCTGTTAACCAAGTCTATATTTTCTCTGTCTTAATAAAAAAGTCTTTTGTGGAAGCTTCAATGACCAAATGATGGGCAGTTGTTAGGCTCCAAAACCTAGAGAGATACTACCGTAGAAAGAGTTATTTCAAAGCAATTTTCTTTATTGTTCCTTAACTATGGACCAAAATTTTGCAAACAACTATTAAACTACTAAAAAAACCTCTACTTGCATCATTAAAGGTATGCTCTGAGAACTTCTAGGGAGGAGCTATCTTGACTCATTTTTTCCAAATCAAACTATCTAAACTTTGCTGTCTCTTGCTCCTCTGGAATGCACCAAACCCGTCTTGGACTCAAGACTACACTCCACCATAGTAGTGAAAGTGAATATTTATGGTCCAGTTAGATGATAACCACTGTAACTCAAAATGGAAGAGGAGCAAATGTTAAAGAGCATAAATTACTGAAGGATACAAAAGAAGCAAAAATAGATGTGATGTGTGTGGGACACCAAGGGAAAGGGGAGGGATATAACAGATGGGCTGTTTTTGTGGAATAAAGTTAATAAATGCAAAAACTTCAGGAGATAATTTTGTTGAGGATTTTAAGTAAATTAGCTAAATCCTAATTAAAAATATATATAAGAAATGTACTGTGGCTTCATGCCAGTTATGTAGTCTATAGACCAAATTTTTGCTTTTCAGCAGGTCAAATGAGAAATGTGAGACAGTAAGTTAATCGTACATTTATTGATTTTGAGAAGGTGAATAGACTTAATTATAGAATGCTTTGTGTGAATGCAAGCTTGTAGATTAATTACAGAATATTTATATAAGGAGGAACTTTATCATATGTGAGAATAAACATAATGCTTAGTGAATGATTCAACACTGAGCAGGGAATGAGACAAGAATGTATGATATTCACTTTTGTTGTTTAATGGATTTATGGATAAATGTATAAGAAATTATTATGGTACTTGGGTTGGATATGTGACCATATTTGGTATGAATACGATCTCATGTTACCACCTGAGAAATTTGTAACATATATTGGGCAGAGAGTATGAAGCAGTGAGGAGTACAAGTCTGAAAATTATGAATATCCAAGATCAACGTAGTTGTGTTTCACATGGAAAATGGAGTGAATGATTGTAGCATATGAGAGAAGGACTAGGGGTGACATGATAGTCTTCTGATATTTGAGGGGCTGTCACAGAGAAAAGAGGGGTCGACCTATTCTTCGAAGCACCTGAGTGCAGGACAAGAAGCAATGGATGGAAACTAATCAAGGAGAGAATCAACCTAGAACTAAGGAGAAATTTCCTATCAGGGAGAACAATTAATCAGTGGAATGGCTTGCTTCCAGAAGTTGTAAATGTTCCATCACTGGAAGTTTTTAACAGGAGATTGGACAGCATATGTCCAGAATGGTATAGGGTCTCCTGCTTGAGCAGGGGATGGACTAGAAGACCTCCAAGATCCCTTCCAACTCTGTTATTCTGTATTCTGATTACTTTGTTTTATGAAGGAGTGAGTGTTGAACATGTAATAATAATAATAATAATAATAATAATAATAATAATAATAATAATAATAATAATAATAATAATAATAGTAAAGTTGGAAGGGACCTTGAAGGTCATCTAGTCCAACCCCCTGCTCAGGCAGGAAACCCTATACCATTTCGGACAAATGGCTGTCCAGTCTCTTCTTAAAAACTTCCAGTGTTGGAGCATTCACCG
>NW_015398229.1:4405-7037 GCF_001527695.2 Protobothrops mucrosquamatus
TCAACATCTTTTTTACATCGCGGTGACCAAAACTGGATGCAGTATTCCAAGTGTGGCCTTACCAAGGCATTGTAAAGTGGTATTAACACTTCACGTGATCTTGATTCTATCCCTCTGTTAATGCAGCCTAGCACTGTGTTGGCCTTTTTGGCAGCTGCAGCACACTGCTGGCTCATATTTAGGTGATTGTCCACTAGGAGTAAATTGCAAGCAGTGAGAACTATGAGTAACTTAAGACCAACTAAAAAAACCTCAAAAACAGCAATGGGATCAAGAATGAACTGCACTGAATGAATGTAGACTGAGTACAGAAATGAATGGCATTATGAAAGAATAATGCTAAGGAGGTTTGGTCATAGTCCTAGGCGAGATACTAGACCCAGTTAAAGTGACATATCTCCTGCACAAAGACAAAACTTTTATTAGCAAAGGATATGCACAGATACTATTAGAAGAATGTCCTCATTTAAAGTGATGATGTTTTAAATGTTTGTAAGTGGATTCTTTTATGCGTCTTTCATAAATTGTGTTCTTTCGAAATTGTCTTGGGAGGGCTTTACTCAGAAAAGTACCATGTAAATATTTTAAATAATAAATCAAACAATATCCACCTGTTAAAAAGCCTCTCATTTTGTGCGATGAAGGATTAGGTCAATATACAGATTACATTAAAAGGGGATATAAAGATACATATCTGAAAAATGGTGGTGATAAAATTATATCCCTATAATGTCATTATTATTTTACAGTGTGGCTTGGATTTCTTTATAAACCTAATTTTACTATTCTTTTAGAGCTCCCTCAGTGGAAATAATTTCAATCAAATCAGCTTTAACTGCACCATGATTAAAATGGGCCTTCATATAGGCCAGCCTGGTTCTAATGTAATATTTGAAGACAGTGTAAATATCACTCCCATTTACTGACACTTGTTATTAAATGACTCAGGATAATATAAGCTGCATGAGCAAGGGGGAAAGTAATGTACACAGGCTAGAAAGTGAACAGGATTACATTTTTCTTACATATGCACACAGAAGAATAAATTACATGAATTAACCATTCTGATTTCTTTGCAAAGTATCGAGATGTGACTTGGAAAAAAAAGGTTTAATTGATATTGAATAATAGTTGGATCCGATCTATATTCAAGCTTCTATGGATGACAGTGGACCAGAAATTATCTCTCTAACTCCTTAGCTTCTATAATACCATGGATCTTGTCAGGCCCAAGGAACCAAGAATGACATGAGGAGTTACTTCAGAGTGGTTTCTTTATTGCTTTTCGCCTATAAACAGAAATCTTGCCAGGCTAAGGCAGCAATCTGCATAATATTAGCTCTACCCTATGAATTGTTAGGGAGAGTTGACCATCACCTTTTTTTGCTGTGCTGTCTCTTTGCTCTCTGGGAAAGGGCCCCTCCTTCCTGCAACTCTGGACTATATTCCCTCGCATCTCTCTTCATAATGAAGCAAAATCTGTGCATCCAGACAACTGTTGCTTAGTCAACAAACCATGATTTTACAGGATGTATGAACCAGATTTATGTGGTTTAAATTGGTAACTGTAGACCTTAGTCACATGCCCCATCTTTAGTTCTTCTGTTATGAAATACATCACTAACATTTATGTTCTCTGTTCCTAGGAATTCCAAGGTATACAACTCCTTTTATATTCCTGATACACATCCACAAACAAAACCCAAAACTGTTCAGTAGCATTAAAAGTACACTCTATTATTATTACTACGGTATTTGTTAGATTTATACCTAATAAAGTCAAGGTAGCCCATATGGGAGGGGGTTGTCTTCATTTATTTCATCTCTGCCACAATAACTGTGTAATACAGCTGAACTGAGAATGAGCAGTGTTACTAATTTACTTGGTAGAAATGAATATTTTGTAATGGAAAAGCATTTTTTAAAGTAAAAATACAATGAACATCTGCAACTATGCATGCACCTGCTTTTATCTCCTGTATGTAAAACATTTCTACAAGAAAGAAGTATGTTAAGATACAGGTAGTCCTTGACTTACAACCATTCATTTAGTGAGTGAAGGTACAATGGCACAGAAAAAAAGGGAATGTTGACTGTTTTGTCTGTTGCAGCATCCCCATGGTCATGTGGCAACTGGCATGAATTTATGATGGTTGCAGTGTCCTGGGGTCATGTGATCACCTTTGGTGACCTTCTGACAAGAAAAGTCAATGGGGAAGCCAGATTCATTTAATAATCGAGTTATTAACTTAACAGCTGCAGTGATTCACTTAACAACTGTGGCAAGAAAGGTTGCAAAAATGGGGCAGAACTCACTTAACAACTGTCTTCGTTAGCAATTTTGAGCTCAATTGTGGTCGTAAGTCAAGGTCTACCTGTAATGCATTGGGCAGTTTTAGCTATGTCATACCTAAGTACATTTGCTACTGCAACTGTCATATACTTTCCTCTGCATTATTCTTTGGCCTTCTAGTTGCAAGTCCTTGAGTTTTGGTCCTTATGGCTACATTACTGTCCTTTTTCTTCACAGAATTTTCTTTGCATTGTAAATGCATAAAGGAAACTTAGTACTTCAGCATTTTGGTCTGCTCTTGAACTTTCTGTATAATTCCACTACTCCTAGCTTGAAGTG
>NW_015398229.1:14895-18865 GCF_001527695.2 Protobothrops mucrosquamatus
AAACTAAGAATCTCTCTTTCTTGGCTTACATTATTCAGGTGATTCAGAATAAAATAGAACAGTTGCCTGCTAATTCTTTCAAAAACAGAGAAATATATTTGTGACTGGAATGAAATTCATTTTACTAATACTCACAATTATTGAAAACCTATTCATTTTCTTTGCACCTATTAAATGAAGAATTTTTAAAAATAGGTCTTACATCTTCTAGACAAGTCGATGATTTTGAATAACTGAAATGAGACATTCCTAAATGATAGTATCATTCATGTTTTCTACAATTCCTCCAAGAAGTGCAAAGCAGTTTTATGAAAATGTTTCACTTACCTGCATTTTTTTCTGTAGAGGAATTGATTAGATTTATAGATAGTAACAGGTCAAAATCATTCCTGAACTTCACGATTAAGGAGTGATTTGAATACTGGTTTTCCTAATTATACTGATTTGCTCTAATTACAGCACCACCCAATCTCTTCAAATCTACTTACAAAAATCATACATATAAGTAAATCTTTCTCAAAATTAGAAAAGAAAGCCATTTACCCATTGCTACCAAGCAAAATAAGTGGAAAAAAACCCCATTGAAGAATAGGATCAGATCTGTTGCATGCTTCCTCATTCAGGAGGACTGGCTCAAGACTTGTTGTTGCAGTCTAGCAAAAAACAACTCCTGATATCAAGTAGAATTCTAGGACTCAAAATATGTGTTATCTAAATGCAAAGGTTCCCTTTAATCATATGAAATAGATATCATAATTATCTCTCTTCATCCCTGTCCTCCCCTCAAATTCAAATAATAGGTTACACTCAAACTGATTTGCCAGAGGTGTCCTTATCAGTCTGTTCTCCATGGGCTAATTATACATGATATTCTTCCCCCCCCCTTACAATGGATTCTTTGACTTTCATGTGCATTCTGTATTCTGACTGAACAACTGTTAAAATAAATCCCTTCAAACAGAGAGGCTATCCTTTCTAAAGCTGGTCTCGAGGCCTCCTTAGAAAGATATACTGGAAAGAAAAAACCAAGTCACAGTTGAGAAGATCATTATTTGTATATACTGTAGAAAATTAAGAAAATCTGAATGTACTAGAGGCCAGATGGGAGATTCCAGATGGCAACTGCCTGTAAACACGCTGAACATTATACAAAATCTTTGGTGATGTAGGATTAAGGCTAAATTTCGGTAAGAAATTCATGTTTATGAATTTCTCAGTTTTGTCCTAAATGTGTTGCTTTCTAATCTTAAATAGAGACAAATTGTAGTTGCTCTTGCCCTGAACATGTTAAAAATATCTTTTTTTATGATTATTTCCTAGATGAAATAAGAAATGAAAATAGTAGTGTTTTGATATATAATGTGTGCATACCAAACACAGAGGTTGCAAAACTACAATGGTGCTAGAGACCTGAATATTCTAGATATCATCTTCGTCTCTCTGTCTTTGTAATCTTTTCATCTATAGCTTCATCATTTTGGATGCTCTTGTTTTAACTCTCCTTTTCTCCCTCTGAGCAATCTTCAATTCTATGAAATTAGATTTGAAGGCTGATGTAGCATCATAGTGCATGCAACGCCATCGGAACCTTTGAGAATATCTGTGCGAGGATCCTGATATCTGTACAGAACAGCTGTTTGCATTGTTAAAATATCTTTGTCTGCAAAGGCACAAAAAGAACACATGTTAATGCCCCAACTTTCTTAGCATACATGGCATGTTACAGATTGATAAATCACATCCCTTCTATTACACAGTAACCTTCTGCCCACATAATATATTGGCATTAAGTAAACATTTCAGTTGGGGAATGTATAGCTTGATCATCACTATTGTTTTTTTTTCACAGATGCCCAGGAAAGGAATACAAATACTGTACATGTTTGCTGAATAATAAAGCAAAATGCATGTTCCCGTTCATGTGATAGCTTGTAATTATTCAGCATACCACAAAAGGTCCTACCTACTGGTGATTCTGCTCAGCTTGTGAATTGCCTGGAGCAAAGTTCGTAAATTGTGTGTGACAGTTTAGGCAGAGCTACAAAGCCCTTTATTCACGTATCTACCTAACATAGCTCTACTATGCATAAGGAGGGTATTACGTCACTTGCAATCTCCACTGTACATTGCATTTTTATCACCAGCTACGAAGCATGTAGAATTCTGCTGACATAGTTGCTCTGTGGTGGCTGTAAAGTTTATAGATATATTCATTTACCAAGCAAATGTCTAGTCTTATGCCAAGGACCAGGTCTGTTATTAGGTAAAAAAGGCAACCAGCTTAAATGCCAGATTTTATTCACTATAATTTTGAAATTTCAGCTAGCTGGGTCCAGAAGAGCTTTCTCTGCCATAGCTTTGGAATATCTTATCTCCTGAAGTGAGATTGGCTCCCGTCCTTCTGACCTTCTTCAAGAGCCTGAAGATCTGGCTCTGCCAGATGACTTGGGCCCCCAATGACATTGGAGGTGGTTGATTAAGAGAGCTAATCCCACCTCCCCCCCTGCACCCAGCTCCCTCCTTCTCCACCTTGTGACCATGATTTTACTTTGCATTGTCATGTTATGGGTTAGATTATATTTATTTCTGTTTATTTTAATGTTTTTATGTTGTAAGCTGCCCAGAGTCACTTCAAAATGAGATAGATGGCAAACAAACAAACAAACAAACAAATAAATAATAAGTGGGATCAGCAATCATGAGCGATAACTGTTGTCAAGAAGATTGGAAGTCTCTTTATAATCTCCCCTTTCCCCTTTCCCCTTTCCCCTTTCCCTTCCCTCTTTCCCCTTTCCCCTTTTCCCTTTTCCCTTTCCCCTTTCCCCTTTCCCTTTCCCCTTTCTCCTCTCCTCTCCTCTCCTCTCTCCAGTTTTTTTTATTTTTCTACTACTATTTTCTTTTATGGTTCTTTGTTAAAAATTTCTTCAATAAAAATATATACAAAAAAGCACTGTCAGCTGTTCTTCTAGAATCCTCAACTTGCCATCGTCACTGTTGTGAGAAGGGTGGCCATGTACATTATTTAAATAAATCTATAAAATGTCTTTCATTGTTGAAAGACAGACACGCTGTTGTATCTCCAAGCTAAGGTAACAGACAATGCTATTTAGTTAGAAGTGCTGAAATAAACTTTAACTGCCAATCCAGTGTGGTGGATAGAAAGGGAAGCTATCTCAGCAAAATGTTTTCAATTATACTGCATTTTTGCCTATTTTAGCAGCATAGTAAAGTCTTCAGAGAGTTATATATGGGGAAGAAGTTGTTTCTCACACAAACAGCAATCATCTTTGTTGCTTAGTTGACATGAATCTGGCTCTTCCTCAACAAAAAATTAATAACATCAACATCAAAGTATATTAACTTCTTGGGAAAGGATTGTTTTTGTAGAACTGAAACTATGATAGTAAATACATACATATACACACACTTGAGTCCTCCAACAGATAAACAAACGTGAAATGGAATTAATTAGAGACTATTTTGTATTTCTTATGCAGACACTACACTTAATAATTTATTTTTTGGAATGTGGCAATTAAGAAAAATGAGCATTCCAAACATTCCAGAAGATTGTTAGAAAAACAAGCACCAAATACATATTGCCTGAGCCAAGTATTTCTTTGTAATTATAGTTGCCCCAAAGAAGGCATTTTTTTTTCCATTTCTGACTTGCCTATTAAGAAAATCCTTAACTTCAAAACCCAGACTGCTTCTATTTTTATTTATCATTCAACATAATCAAGGCAAAAATTCATGGCTTCCCTTGGTTTGGTTTTGTTTTTTGCAATATGGGAAAGTACCTGAATAAGTGTAGCATTATGCAGACAGATTATCAGCTCCCTGGCATCTGTATGTGAAATATTTCTATGAAGAACTACTTTAATGCATCTTTTCTAGAATTAAATGTGCATGGATAGGTGCCATAGGGCAAGGCAGAAGGTGGTTTAATTTCTTTTTTAGAACACATTAG
>NW_015398230.1:0-1389 GCF_001527695.2 Protobothrops mucrosquamatus
GGAGGAGGAGGAGGAGGAGGAGGAGGAGGAGGAGGAGTTGAAACTGGGATGGCATGTCTCTCCTGGACTGTCTGGAGAGCCTAGAGGCTGAGGACGATGCTGTCCCAGGCCCCTCCAACATTGGGGAAAGTGGTCAACTGGAGGGGGAGCTGCCTGCTTAACGAATGCAGGGGAGGATCATCTGCAGATGAGCAGCAGTGATGGAAGACAACATATCTCCTCTGATGTGGAACAGCTGCCTCCCCCACCCGATCTGCTGGCAGGAAGAGTGGAGTGGAGAAAAGCTCAGAGGAAGTCTGCAAGGCTGCCCTATCCCTCCTCAAAAGGAACACATGGCTCAGGCTGATTTAACTAGATGCTGGAGGAGAGTGTGAACAACAGTTTGTCTTGGCATGCACTCCACTGACGCTTGGAAATATTGGCTGGTGGATTTTGACTTGTGTTTCAGCCTTTTGATTTGCATATCTTGCTCTGTGGACTCTGAATCTGGATTATGGCTTATGGACCTTGTTTTGCAAACTCTGCACCTGGTTTGTGGACTTAGACTTTCTCCCTGTTTGGTTCTGGTGACTATTGGACTCATCTGGTGGGACTGTGTTACATTGACTGTGGATGGCTGTTTTGGGGGGAAAAGTGGAGTGGAGGTTTACCAACACCCCTGGAGGGCCATCTGTCATGGTTTAGAGGTGCAATTATTTCAAACTTTATTGGTGCCTGCACCCACCTGCACACCCTGGGTCAGAACAGTTATGCATTGAAAAGTAAATGTGATTGCCACAAAATATTCATCTTGATTTTAAGGTGTGTTTTTTTAAAACAACAGCCAATGAATACCTGCTAGTTTTTGGATTTTGAAAAAACAAATTTGCAGAAAACTACACGTTTGATTTGCTTAAATATTTGGATAATATGGAATAGTCACAAACGTTGTCATGTCTCTGGCCTTTTCTTTTAACTGCTGCTAAAAGCCCACATAAATACTTTCAAATTGCCTGCTCAGTACTTAAACAAAAATACTGTAGGGCAGAGTTCCCAAATCTTTCCAGCTTTGCAGACGGGGGTGGGGGGGGGGAGAGAAAGGAGATGGTTCCACATGAGCGGCTGGCAAGCATGCACATGCACACACAGCTTGATTTATATGAGTGGCAGGCATGCGCACGCACCATTCACACAAATGGAGTGTGCATGCGTATGCTCACCCGCTGCTCAGGCAAGTGGGGCTTGCACGCTCGTGCTTGCCAGCTGCTTTTGTGGCCTGGTTCCGAATGGCTCATGGCCCAGTAGTGAGCCTCGGCCCAGGGGTTGGGGACCCCTGCTGTAGGGTTAATTTGATTCATCTCTTTATGTTTCAAGAACTCATGCAAAGTTCTATACTGCCTATGAACCATC
>NW_015398230.1:3940-7037 GCF_001527695.2 Protobothrops mucrosquamatus
CATGCATTTGGCACAACCATGACTCCTTTTCTCTTTACTCATTCAGTTTTCTACTTAGATAATTGTTTTCCTATGGAAGTCTACCAGAGGGAAGGGTATTCTCCAACTCTTCTGCTTCTCTCCACTGGAAAATATGATACAGTATTTCTTGTGCAATTGAGCTAAACTACTAAAATAAAAGCATTTTAGGACTTCCGGTCCTGCGTGGTAGCGACTGGTCGCGTGCTTGTGGACTGCCGCACCCCCGTGGCTAATGTTTGTCCTGCCTGGAGACCCTAATGGGTCCAAGCCGCCCTGGAGAGGTGGCGAAGAAAGAAGGGTGCCACGGCAACTCTGGAATGATGGCGGTTGTTCCGTTTGTTTTGGGGAAAGCCTTCTAATGTGACAGGAGAAAGGCTGTATTTCATTGATCAGCCCAAGCTACTTGCAACCGAAGTCCAAAAGAACTACCAGCACAACAGTGAACAGCGTGCTTGAAACTGGATAAGGAATCTGATTTTCCCTTTTCCATTCCACACTCAATTTCCTGGAAAAGATCCCCAAGAAGCAAAATACCTCCGAAAGTGAAGGAGAGGGACTTCTGCCCCACCCTTATACTAACAGAAGCGGCGAATTAAAATTTCCATGGAGGATCAAAATATATGGTAGTGAAATAAATTTATAAACTTGAAAGCTAAAATTTAATTTTGGACAAGTTTAAAATTGTTGAATGGTTAAGACTCTCATTTTAAAGACCATTGTTCATATTGAAAACTAAATAGATGCTGGATGAAGATTATGACAGTTATGATCTCCATAGAGAACTTGCCAAAACCTGGGAAAAGCTAATCTGTGTTTGTGACCTTCAAAGCTTTAATAACAAAGAACAGCTGTGACAAAAAAAAAGACAACAATCTGGGCTGCAGACAAAGAGAGAATTATAAACTTTAGAAAAAAAATCTTTTTTGAACTCTTTGGATTACAAATATCTATTTAACAGGGATTTTAAAGCTATTTGCAGAAAAGAAGGAAAATTTCAACTTTTGGCCATTATGGATCAGAGACATGTAGATAGAACACACCAAGAAAACATAAATACCTCTCAGGAGGAGATATATAGTGCACTGCAATTAATTCAAACAACAATGAGTTCAAATCACAAATAAATCCAAAATAAATTTGAAAATATAAATCAATCTATTTCTAAGTTAACTCTACAACTAAAAAACTTCCAGGAAACAACAGAGAAGGAACAGACAAAATAAATAAGTGGACATAAAATTGAAAATAGAGACTCAAAGATGGAACTTAACAAAGCAAGAAAATATGATTTAATCCTAGTGGGAAAAATTCACAAGAAATGGAAAAAACAACTCATCCCTTAAGACTACAAAATAAATCTGAGGACAAAAAAACAGATTGGATAAAACGTTGAAAACAACAGAGAGAAAGGAAGTGATAAGAGAAGCAAAGAAGGAGAAAGAGAAAAACATTTTCAAGAAACATGGAAAGGCAAAAGCCTTACATAAAGATACCTTATTCGATTTACTTCTTATACCTACAGCAACAGTCATGAATATATGGAAAAACTTTTTGACTCAGCAAAACACATTGATTAAGAAAGATACTGGTCAAAGGAAAAAGATTAAAGTGAAAATTAAGAAAATAGATGATGGGATCTACTAGAGAAAATATTTTAAAAAGAAACATTTGTTTGAATATGATTAAAGAAATAGAAAAGATTTTGAATATATATGTCATTCTAAGAGGGATAAATTCCTTAAATAATACTATATGCTTTCCCCCCCCTTTTTTTATTTTATTTCTTGATATAAGTAATATAATACTGTTGAAATAGCTTAGATGAAGGAAATGTTTTAGATAATTAAATGTGTTTGAACTTAGGGAAATTATAATGTACAAAAAAGAAAAAATGTTTTGAATAAGAGTTAAAGGATTAGATGACTAGACACATTAAATGGAATAATTAAAGATTAAATATATTTTAATTATGGTTAAAAAATAAGAAATTTGGGGAATGACTATATATATTAGCTTAGGAGGAATATATATTTTAAGTAGTATTTTTCTTTTTATGTTTTTTTACTCTTGCTCTCTTTTCCTTTTGTTTACTGTTTTTACCTATTCTTTAAGAAATGTGAAAGTGCTGAGATGGTTTATATGGGAAAAATGGATTAAAATCTTTAAATGTAATTAACTGTTGAGAAGATCTTAATATTTTGAACTTTATGGGAGAAACAAATCTAAATAAGGACTGTAACAGGATATAAGATGAGGCAACCAGAATGATTAGATAGAAAAGAAATATTACCGTATATTGATGTGATCATTATTTCTAGGAATATTGGGAAAAAATCCTATATGTAACTGTTATGTATCAAAATAATAAGAACTGTATTATTTCAAGGTTTGCAAAGAAGATATTTTGGGGAAAAGGGGAAATCAACTAAATGTATTATGTGGATTATGGATTATAGAAACCAATTGTTAATTATTTTTCTTTACAAATGTAAACCCAGCAAACACACTGTTTACCAACTATTAAGTAATTTATGTTTTAAAAAATCAATAAAATATATGGAAAAAATAAAAATAAAATAAAAGCATTTTAACCTTGCTGTCATGATATACTTAACTGGTTGGGGTAGAGTGAAGATTAAAGTAGGCATGTCTACTATGTCTAGATTGTAAAAATCTGGATAACTACTAGATAATAGCAAAGACACACAGGTTTCTGTTGTTTGTTTACTCCAGTGGTTCTCAACCTTTTTAATGCCGCGACCCCAACCGGTCGTAAGTCGAGGACTAAACCGGTCGTAAGTCGAGGACTTTCCCTGCCCGGAAGCGCCACGCATGCGTGGTTCCGCCCCCTGCGCTGGCTGAGGCGTAGCTGGCAAGCGGCAGAGACGGAGCAGGCCGACCACCAGCTGGGCCAGCCCAAGGGAGGTAAGGCACCCTCCGGAAAAGGGGAAAAAATGGCGGACAAAAAAATGGTGGACAAAAAAAATGGCGGACAGCCTTGCTTGGTGACCCCCGTGAAATGGTCGATCGACCCCAAATGGGGTCCCGACCCACAGGTTGAGAACCACTGGTTTAC
>NW_015398231.1:0-7036 GCF_001527695.2 Protobothrops mucrosquamatus
CTAATCTAGATTCCTAATTCTAGCCTTTCCTATGTCCTCCCTTTCTAATCTGCCTAGTGACAGCTGAAAACAGAGGGAGGATTAGACTTCATTAGTGCTGCAGATTTCATCATTTTCCTATACTAGAAGATGAGCAAGGGAGCCTGAAGATGGAAATGCTAATAGAAAGTCTCCAGCACTGTTTCCATTTGTTCATTAATTATGGTCTGGTAATAAAATAAGTTATGTTCTCCTTGAGGTTCAGATCTCTGTTCACCATTGTCTGCTTTTATGGAGCATAGGAATATTTCCCCCCAGAAGGTATGTATTTTTTTATCTTTTTACCTCAGAAATTTTAACAGATGAAAGTCTACCATGTAGGAAATTGGCTTGCTGGTGGAAACAAAAGAGAAAAGAACAAAACCCATCACCATGGAAGCCTCAAAGTAACATCGGTTCTTGGTGCTATTTTTATTAAAAGGAAAATTTAGAACTTCTGTAAAAGGCAAGGAGTGAATGCCCTTAGAAGTATGCTTTTTTTTTTTTTTGGCTTATGAGAGGCAGCCAAAAAGCTTGCTTGTAGGAACTCTTGAATAGGTAACAGAAGGTTGAATGATGGAATCGATTTAAGCTAGTATACACATTCTGGTATTTCTTGGTTTATTAAAGTTATTAATATCTTCCCTTTCAGGACCCAAATTGGGTCAAGATACCTTATAAGTAACATAAACACTAATTAAAGGGAAAGTAACCAAAATAAAGTTCAAGCCTTTTTTCAAGTATCCTTCCTCGTAATGTCCAGAGGGTGAGAGTAAGCAGAGACACATCCTTAAAGCAGGTGTCCAGACTTTTTTGTTGAATGGCTCAACAAAATAAAAATAAAAATCCTTGGTACCATTGGCACCAAATTCTTTTACTAGGAATAACTTTTAAATAATCCTGAGGATATGAATTTCTTCTTGTCTCCATAAAAGGGGCACGTGAGGATAACATGTTTGCCCACTCTCACAGTTGTGTACTTGGGTACACAACCATACTCCAAGAGAACTTGAATCTGGATTCTACCAAGACTCTGGCAGAATTAAAGCCATCATGATTGATTGATGGCTGGCTGGCTGGTTCCCCTCCCCTTCAAGATAAACCCAAACAAACAGCTGGGACTGCAAAGCCTAATATAAATGTTCTGTTAATTCACAATCTCTCTTCTATGAGCTGTGATGGCGCAGTGATTAGAATACAGTACTGCAGGCTAATTCTGCTGACTGCCGACTGTCAGCAGTTTGGCAATTTGATTCTCACCCAGTCAAGGTTGACTCAGCCTTCCATCCTTCCAAGGTCAGTAAAATGAGGACCCAGATGTTTGGGAGCAATATGCTGACTTTGTAAACTGTTTAGATATGGCTGTAAAGCACTGTGAAGCAATGTATAAGTCTAAGTGCTATTGCTATTATGCTGATCTACCACTCAGTCATTTTTCTCTTTTTCTTTCCTTGTATTCCTCCCTTCTTTTTACTTAATATTTTAATTTCTTGCTTATTCCTTTGTCATCTCGTGGTCTTTTGATCCTTGTGACAAAGATTTCTGAGCCAGTCACACCTTCTATCACACTTTTCTCTAACTAAACATCTGCTTGTTTATCTCCTCCATCCTTCATAAATCCCTCCTGCTTTTCTTTTAAACTTTTGTTTTATATTTTAACTTGTACCTTTCTATATCTTTTCTCCAAAGCAAAACTCCTTCTATGAAAAAAATTAAACTCCCCTCTCTTTTTTCCAAGCACCTGTTCTAATTTCTGCTGCCAATATTCTCCTAGCCAAAACCTCCCTCTTTGCCATCCTGTGTGGGTGGTACTCCATATGTATTGAAGTGCGTACTTGACATTGTATGTATGTACAGAGAACATAGAACATAAAATGCAAAATCGGATGGATGGCTAAATTCCAATCAACCAATTTATCCATGATATCATTCCATATATTACATTTACAAATTGTAATATTCTTAAGCATTCCTATGTTGAAAGCCTGCTTTTGGTTTCTATTTTGTCAGAATAGAAGATGGAGAAAATAGGATATTTTTGAAAGGGAATTGCATGGGATTAGGAAATATATACTAAAGCTGCATATTTTCAGTATAAAATCCATCAAACTACTTAAAACTATATTCTGAATTAAAAATTATGTTTCATCCTTGTTAGAAACTTGCATAAATTGGTGATTCATTATATACCAATCTGATATGGGCTATTTACTAATGGTCGGGTGACAGATAGTTAAATAATATTTCAAAAGATCAGATTCACACTGAAACACAAGGGTTGTTGGAGAAATAAAATAGGACTGGAGCAAACTAGACAATTTAAATAGACAAAAAAAAGCAGGGACTATGATCAAAAATCAGTGGTGAATCCATGTTAGTTGGAGGTATGAGAATGCTAGAAGTGGTCAAACATTTTTAAAAACCATTCCATGAGTTATAATTTGAGTTTCAAATTTAAACAATATTCGGAAGAAAAAACTAATTTAGATTTAAGGAAAAGTTAAAATTATTAGTAAAATTAATCAGAATTTTGTTTTACTATCTGCTAAAAATAAGTCAAAACAATGTAGAATACTTTAAAACACAGAACACTAAAAGGATAAGGAGCAGTGGTGGGATTCAGCCAGTTCGTACCAGTTCGGCAGAACCGATAGTTAATTTTTTGTTGCCCAGGCCCAGAATGGACTTCCGGAAGTGGCATCCACACAGAGAACTGGTTGTTCACATATTTGAATCCCGCCACTGATAAGGAGGCTTTGGAATGCATTAGAAATGTCTCAAGGTAGTGGCAGAATGCTAGAATCACATTAGAAAGTATAAGATTTTTTAAAAAATCATGTCAGCCCCAGAGAAGACAATGCATTTTTAAACAATATTTTATTGAGTTTATATAGATAAGGGAAAATTAGGAACAATATGGGTATGGTAAGGGGGGGGATGGGGGGAAGGAAATAGGGGATTTAGGATAAAATAAGGAAAGGTACAATCACATATTTTAACAAACAAGCAACTGTCCGGATCATACTAATGAGTGAATATCTTAAAATAAGCTTAACTATAGCCATATTACAAACAGTTAATAAACAAATAAATTCATCTTTAAATAAATACGAATAATAAAATCTCAAAAAATCCTAACTATCAACGTTAATAGATAAAAATCACTAAATCACTAAAAATAACAATGTCATCTGCCTATTAATTAGAACTTGGTTAGAAATCATTCATCTATTCTGAGATGTTAGATCCTTTTCAAATTCTAACGTGTTTCTAACCATTGATAAAATTTATCCCAAGTTATAAAATAAACTGAATCATCTTTTTCTTTCATCTCCAATGTTAATCTATCCATTTCTGCATGCTCTAAGATTTTAGTAATTATAGTCTGGTCAGATGGTAGATTCTCATTTTTCCAATATTGGGCAAATACTATCCTCGCAGCTGTTAAAACATGCAGTATCAGATAATCATTCTCTTTACCATAATTAGGTCTTAATATTCCTAACAAAAACAATTCCGGTTTATATTCTATCTGTATATATAATGAAAAAAATTACAAAGGCTTATTATGAGACACTTTACAAGGCGGAGACAATTCCTAAAGAGGCAATTCAGGCTTACTTAAAAGAAGCAAACCTCCCAAAGGTTCCTGAGAATGTGCGCCAGAGGTTAAACGAGAATATTTCAATGATGGAGATTACAGAGGCAATAAAAAAGCAAAAGAAATATAAAACACCAGGACCTGATGGACTTCCTGCCGAATTTTATGTAGCATTACAAGATATTATAACTCCAGCTTTGAAAGACTTATGTAATGAAGTTTTTACACAGACAAAAATACCGGACTCATGGACTGAAGCTAATATTACTTTGATACCCAAAGAAGATACTGATCATACACTAATTAAAAATTATAGACCAATATGGCTACTAAATGTGGATTATAAAATCTTTGCTGCAATAATGGCAGAAAGAATGAAAAACGTTTTGATTGAATTTATACACCCAGACCAAAATGGTTTCCTACCAAAAAGACAGATAAAGAATAACTTGAGGATTATTTTAAACGTTTTGGAATATTATGAAATTCATCCAGGGAACCAGATGGCACTTATATTTCTTGACGCACAAAAAGCCTTTGATAACTTAAACTGGCAATTTATGTTTCAACAACTTCAAGAAATGGATTTTGGTGAAAATTTTAACAAAGCAATTCAAGCAATTTATAAGAAACAAACAGCAAGAATACTTTTAAATGGAGATTATACAGATGGATTTGAGATTAAAAAAGGCACTAGACAGGGATGTCCACTGTCTCCCCTGTTATGTATCCTTACATTAGAGGTACTGGCAAAAAATATTAGACAAGATACAAAAATTAAAGGTTTGGAGATTAAAGATCAGAAATATAAACTACAGGCCTTTGTGGATGACTTGGTTTTTATTTTAGAGGAGCCATTGGAAACAGCTGATAAACTTTTGCAGAAAATCGAGAAATTTGGAGAAGTAGCTGGTCTGAAAATAAATAGGGAAAAGACCAAAGTATTAACAAAAAACTTAACAGATAAACAGAAAATTCAACTTGCTAAAATGACAACCTTCAAATAGTCAAAAAAGTCAAATACTTGGGCATATATTTAACTGCAAAATATACCACATTAAAAGAAGATAATTATGAGAGATTAATGAAACAAATAAAATAGACCTGGAAAGATGGAAAAATCTTCAATTATCACTTCTAGGAAGAATAGAGACGGTTAAGATGAACATTTTACCAAAGCTAATTTTTCTATTCCAAACAGTTCCTATTAAACTTACTAAAAACTTTTTTGATGATCTAAATGCAATGATTTTAAGATTTATATGGCAAAGAAAGAAAGCTAGAATCAAATGTAAATTGTTACAAGAATCTAAGGAGAGAGGGGGCTTTGGACTGCCAGATTGGAGACTTTATTATCAAGCCACTATTCTCCTTTGGTTCAAAGAATGGATTGTATTGAGAAATAAAAGATTGCTTTATCTAGAGGGACATGATCTTCAATTAGCTTGGCATGCTTTTATATGGTATGAGAAAACTAAAGCACATAAATACTTTCAAAACCATGCGGTAAGAAACGTACTACTTTCAGAATGGGAGAAAATCAAACATAAGATATATATGAAAATACCTGAGTGGCTTTCAACAATGGAAGCATTTGCTTATCCAAACCTGATTAATTATGATAAACTGGTTAGTTATAAAGATATTTTGGACAAAGAGGGAAAACTTAAGGACAGGCAAACTCTTCAACAACAAGGTATTGACCTGACATGGTGGTCCTACTTGCAAATTCAAACAAGATAAGAAAAAGATGTAAAATCAACAGGATTTTATAAAGAACAGACTCCACTAGATAAAATTTTGTTAAAAACAGATGAGAACTTAATTAAGAAACTCTATAAATTTCTTTTAAACTGGAAGATGGAAGAAGAACAAGTGAAAGAAACAATGATAGTATGGGCAAAGAACTTTGGATATTCTATAGATTTAGAAGATTGGCAAAAACTTTCATATGGCATATGACACCAGTTCGCTTAGTGAAAATGTTTAAAAATGTTTCGGATATTTGTTGGAAATGTAAGCAACAACCAGGCACTTATTACCATGTCTGGTGGATATGACCGAATGCTAAGAAATACTGGTCTAAGATTCATAGATGGCTGGAAAAGATGATGAAGACAATACATTTTTATTCTTTTCTCTTTTTAACTAGCTAAAGATAACAGAGCAAAAAAGGACTTTGTTAGCTACTCCTGTTAGATATTCAGAACTAAAAGAGAGATTTTCCTTCAACAGCACAAGATTTTATTTTATTCCCTAAAGAGTTCTCTGATGCAAGTTCACCTTTTTGGATCCTAAATAATATATGGAAACATATGGGAAAGCTGATTTTTTTTCTTGTGTACAGGAAACAAAAAAAGTGACCTGATATATAAATCTGACTGTATACCAAAATGTAAGCAGATAAGGAAACATTACCTTTTACAGATCTTGCAGGTGCCAAAGCCCAACGCCTACACATATATAGCTCAATTAATTCTGAATTAAAACTCATCTTAAAATCTTGCATAACTGATTTGTAAAATGAGTTATAACACACGTATGTGGGTCACATCCAGTCACTTGCCACTTGTTCCCCTCCTCCTCCCCATTTGAAGGTTTTGATTAAATTTAGACTACTTCTCTGTTCATTGCCTACTTTTCTTCCTCCTGTCTTTCCTTCTTTCTTGTTTGTTCTGAATTCGAGAGGCTTCATTGTTCCCTTAAGAAAGGATATGTTAAGTAAAATGTAGAGAGTTCCAAAATTGGTTTGAGATGATAGAAAGTCTTAATTCTTAGATTATATAACTGCAGCTTTTATTCTACATCAGAGACTGGGTTAATTGGTGATTTTCAATTTAGTATCTCTTGGTCTAAATTTTATACTATGTAGTTGCACAGTTTTGGTACTTCTGCCAATTGACTTTTCATATGAATGAAATAATTTATTAGGGGTGTCCAGAATATATGGTTAAAAAAATCAAGATGTGGCTATGATAAACTGATCAAAACTCCACCTGATTTTTATGGATATCATGCATAAAAAAAACAGGTGGAGCTTCAATCACAGTATCTTGATTAATGCTAGTGAAAACTGCAAAGAGGTCTAATAGTACCAAAAAATATGTACTTGTACCCTTAGCCAATAAAAATTATCCATCAGATGAAAGGTGGGGAACACAGCCAGGTACAAATAGAGAACTGAGTATCTAGAAAGTACAGTGCAAGAATTTGAATACTCACCAGCCTAGGACATCTTTGTGATGAATGTGTTAGATTATTTTCATTGGGGACAGTAACTTTTCTCTAAGAGCAATAATTTTACAAAGTATATTTGCAGAAAGGATTATAGAAATATATTACTGAGAAGCCAGAATACAATATAGATACTAAATCCATGCTGCAATGTTTATATGGACTTCCCAAAGCTTTATCATG
>NW_015398232.1:0-1970 GCF_001527695.2 Protobothrops mucrosquamatus
TTGAGTTTCAACTTCAGGATCTGGCCTTCTAAAGAGCAGTCGGGGTTGATCTCCTCTAGGACTGACCGGTTTGATCGCCTTGCAGTCCAGGGGACTCGCAGGAGTCTTCTCCAGCACCAGAGTTCAAAGGCCTCCATTCTTTGGCGCTCAGCCTTTCTTACAGTCCAACTTTCACAGCCATACATTGCAGCTGGGAAAATCATGGCCTTGACTATACGTACTTTTGTTGGCAGGGTGATGTCTCTGCTTTTTAGTATGCTGTCTAGATTTGCCATAGCTTTCCTCCTCAGGAAGGAGAAACATCATTAGTGCATGATGTTGGGTAAAAACATCTGCAAGAAAACAACCAAGCTCAGAGACCAAGGACCCCACAGATCAACGCTGAGCTACAAATATTCTCTCCTAAAGCAAATTTCTTTCCTCATTTCCCTTCCTGCTGTCCTCATCTCCACTTCTTCTTTACCTACTGTTCCATAACCTAAACACGTTAAAATACATTTCCTGATGTGCATTGAAGGACAAACTAGATTTTTATATACAGGCACACGTACATTTAACTGGAAATGGAATAAACTGGTGCTAATGGCACACAATCTTCTGGGACATCTATTCCTTTACCTTCTCAATCCAGGAAAGTTGCTGCAGTCCAAGATGCATGCAGGAGAGCAGGTTGGATAACACAGGGAACATCTGGGCAACAGACTTGAGATCTTATGTACTGTTAACATAAGCATCAAACCTTTATTAATAAATGATTCATAGTAGCCAAGTAGAGGGGGCATAATGGCTCAGGGGTTAAGAAGGGGAGCTTGTCAACTAAGCTGACAGCTCAGGTTCAAGACCCAAGCGCCATATGATGGAGCAAGCTCCCATTACCTGCCCCAGCTCCTGATCTCCTAGCACAGGGGTGTCAAACTCAATTTCATTGAGGGCCACATCAGCATTGCAGTTGCCCTTGGGGGGGGCGGGGCGGGTGGGTGTGGCCAAGGTGGGTGCGGCCTACTGGGTGGGCGTGGATGGAGTGGGTGTGGCTTACTGGGTGGGCATGGCTAGCTCTACATCCTTTGCATCAAGGGTGCCTGTGGGGGCCTGGGTAAGAGTGGGACAGATCTGAGGGTCTCTGGCAGAAGGGGGTGGGACCGGGGCAAGCGCCAAGGCATGGTCCATTTCTTCATTCTTCACAAAGAGTGACACCTCCCCAGCATGCACCCAGGGGGCGGGGGCGACGTGGCAGGGGCTGGTTCCTCGCTTTTTCTGGACGGCCTTGTGGAGCTAAGACTGAATGCGTTTCAGCATAGATGGCCACCACAAAATTGTACATTGGCTCCCGGCCGGCCTGGGCCGGGGCTAAGGCAATGGGGGCCGTTCCCTCACTGTTTCCAGGATGGCTTCGCGGGCCACATAAAACCACTTCACAGGCCGCATCCGGCCCCCGGGCCTTGTGTTTGACATGTCTGTCCTAGCAGTTCAAAAGCATGCAGATGTGAGTAGATAAACAGGTACCACTTTGGTGGGAAGATAACAATGTTCCATCTTTGACCGCATGCTCTGTGCTGTGGAATGATGTCATGCTGGCCACATGACCACGGAAAAGTCATCGGACAACGCTGGCTCTTTTGGCTAAGAAATGGAGATGAGCACCACCCCGTAAAGTTGGACACAACTGGACAAGAGAAACCTTTACCTTTATCTTTAGCCACGTAGAAAAATGGAATATAAGGGGTGAATCAATTAATCAAACTGAGCTCTGTAACATTTTGCTGAATCTACATACCGTAATTATTAAATAAATCCCTATATTTATGAAAACTTCCTCATTTCTGGAAGAATGGAAGATCTGCATTGGGGGCATCCTTCAAGTAACCAACGTTGAGAGACACTGCTCTAGAAAAAGTCATAAAGCCTTCATCAGATCCCTAACGTGAAAAGGTCAACGCCTAACAGAAACACCTGTCCAACCACACATTTGG
>NW_015398232.1:4350-7036 GCF_001527695.2 Protobothrops mucrosquamatus
TCCTTCCTTCCTTCCTTCCTTCCTTCCTTCCTCCTCCTTCATCTCCTCCCCTCCCTTCTCATCTCCTCAATCTCCTTGTCCCCTTTACTCCTCCTCTCTTCCTCCTCCTCCTCCTCCTCCTCCTCCTCCTCCTCCTTCAAAACAGCATTGACTCCTGGTGACTGTTGGGACTAGTTTGCCATTGCCTCCTTCTTAGGGCTGAGAGAAAGGGACTGGCCCCAGCTGGCTTTGTACTAAGGCTCACTAGAACTCACACTCTCCCGGTTTCTAGCCTGACACCTTAACCCCCCCCCCCCCAAATTGCCTCTCCATCTTCCACCTATCTGGTACGTGTTTCTTTCCTTTGTCCAAAGTTCTTGCAAGATTTCCATTCACTGGTACATCCACAAAACCCCCAAATGCCGTGAGGTACATTCACTCTATGCTAAGAGCAACTTGCTCAGACACTGCTGAATCAGCTTCAGCTAGAATGCGTTTCTGATATATTTCTGTATTTATTGCACACAGGAAAAATGAAGGTTATTAGGCTAACTTAAGCAAGATTTTTTTTAAAAAAAAATTATCAATGGGGCTAGAGCTGTCAGCTTGCTGTCTCTTTTGGCCCCCTCCTCTCTTAGCAGTAATAAAAACCCTGGAAAATCAGGGAAGAAATGCAACATTTTAAAAGCTGCTTCAGAACAGAAGCCTGTTGGTTTTGCATGTTTAGCAAAAAGGAAAATGAGCAGTCTTGTTTTCCCATAAAATCATGATATGGTTTCATTTTTAAAATAAGTGTGAATTTACATATGTAACCAAAAGAAAAATTAAACATGTATTTTGAGATTAAAAATGGAAAACACTGCTTCTTTTTCTTGCACTACAATTTTTGTGCACAAATTTGTATTTTGGCATACTTGTTAGCCATCTGGCCTAAATGTGCAGTGTTTGCAGGCGATGACCTCTTTTTCTGTATTATTTTAATGACGGTGCAAACTTTTTTGTGCCGACTTTTCCCCTAAAATGCATGGTTGCTTTTACTGACAAAGGGCATGGCGAAATCCAGAGGAGCACAGATGTTAAAGGACAATCTGTTCCAGTGTGCTCTTTGGTTCAAAAATGCAGAATTGGGTAGCTTGGAACTTGAATGAGAAATAGATAAATTTTCTTCTTAGCCCTACCATGTAGAATAATGTCACAATAGAAGGGAGCTCCTGTTACTTTAAGCAAATTGCACACATTAGATGGTTTTATCTGTCTTCTCTTTTTCCCAAGGTGTAAATGTGAATGCATTTATCCATGAATACATCACTTTGCTCATAATAACATTTTTCCTTAGAGCAGCGGTTCCCAACCTTTTCTGCACCCCGCTTCTGATATATTCTCACACCCCTTACAAAAATTAAAAATAACGGCAACGAATTATGCACATACACTATAATTTTGACAACCCAAGTTTTCGCAGCCCCCTGGAATATTGTCTCGCACCCCCAGTTGGGAACCCCTGCCTTAGGGGAAGCTTCTCCGGTGTCGATGGCCAAAGTTTTGCGGTAACGCCACTGGGGTGGGGTGTGGGTTGTTCAAACTCCGATTTCCAGAGCTGCTTCCATTACTTGCTCATCCCAAAAATACTTTTTAGTTCTGGAGAAAAGGAAACTGTGCTTGGACTGAGTCCAGGGCTCAATGCTCAAGAGCTGTGGTGAACAAAGAAATGAATGAGATTAAATGTGCCCCCCCCCAGAACATCTTGGGAAAAAATCAGATTATCACTATGGAAAACCGATGCTTTCCACAGCATCAATTTCAAGACTTAGGAGGAGGGGCTCAGCTTCCCAAGCAAACCTACCCCACATTTGTTGTTGTTAATTGCGAAGTCGTGTCCGACCCATCACGACCCCATGGACAACGTTCCTCCAGGCCTTCCTGTCCTCTACCATCTTCTGGAGTCCATTTAAGCTCACGCCTCCTGCTTCAGTGACTCCATCCAGCCACCTCATTCTCTGTCGTCCCCTTCTTCTCTTGCCCTCCATCTTTCCCAGCATCAGGCTCTTCTCCAGTGAGTCCTTCCTTCTCATTAGGGGGCCAAAGTACTTGAGGTTCAACTTCAGGATCTGGCCTTCTAAAGAGCAGTCAGGGTTGATCTCCTCTAGGATATACACAGCCTAATCTTTGAGGTGTTTCAAACTTTTGCTTGTTTTCTGTTACTCAGCTGATCCAATGTCACATCTAAAAGGAAGAGGCACAACTAGCAAGGTCTTTGTTTTACGGCAAGCTCTTCCACCTTTGGCAGGAATTCCACCTGATTCATTGCACTGTCAGAAACCCGAGCCCTGATGGTTCTGTTAGACTCGGTCAGACTTTTGACTGGAGGTCTAAGTACACAACTCAGTTAATACAATCTGTGTGATACAAGTTGGCTCTTTTCAGCAGAAGATGAATGGCACTTTTTGTCAGTGAACATATACAGGTGCCACAGTGGAGACAGCAGTGTGGAGTCCCCAGTTATTATTATTTTTTTCGTAGGAGTCACTTCAGCTTTTTCCCTTTTTCTTGGTTCATCCAAGAATGTTCTGCCAAAGGAAGCTTGGGAATTCTGGGAAGTGAAAGAGACAGGTGGAGGGAGAAAGCTTGGGTATACAGAAGTTGAATGGATGTCTATGGAGATTCTAAATCAGCCAGGTCATGGTGTCCCAAAGATGTTTTTCCAAAA
>NW_015398233.1:0-2995 GCF_001527695.2 Protobothrops mucrosquamatus
AGAGAGAGAGAGAGAGAGAGAGAGAGAGAGAGAGAGAGAGAGAGAGAGAGAAAGGAAGAAAGAAAGAAAGGAAGGAAGAAAGGAAGAAAGGAAGGAAGGAAGGAAGGAAGGAAGGAAGAGAAAGAAGAGAGAGAGAAAGAAAGAAAGGAAGAGAAAGAAGAGAGAGAGAGAAAGAAAGAAAGAAAGAAAGAAAGAGAAAGGAGAGAGAGAGAGAGAGAGAGAGAGAGAGAGAGAGAGAGAGAGAGAGAGAGAGAGAGAGAGAGAGAGAGAGAGAGAGAGAGAGAGAGAGAGAGAGAGAGAGAGAGAGAGAGAGAGAGAGAGAGAAAGAAAGGAAGAGAAAGAAGAGATGAGGAACGCCGAAGCCCAAGGGGACAAAGACTTCTTTATGCCTTAAGTAAGGTGACCTCATTGGCATTTTCAGAAAAAAAGGAAAGAGTGGGGGGGGGAGAGAGAGAGAAAAAAAACCCCTTTGGAAATCCATGCCCCAAAGACTTTATAACCTGGGGAACAATTCGAATCCTGCCCTTTGGCTTCCTCTGAGCAGAGCCTGGGGCCGTCCGCTGGACTCTCATCGTAACGCTTCATACAGGGCAATTATGATTTCATAATTCAAAGCATTTCAGACCTCTGCCCCCCCCCCACACACACACATACCCCTTTGCTTCCCCCTCTGGCACCATTCACCAGCTTGTGGATTTCACAGGACAGTAATGTAGACAACTCTTTGCGCTCGTCGGAGTTTGCGGTCCCAAAAAAAAAAAAAAAAAAGACACCACACAGAAGGAAAGAAGCATGAGGAGGGCAGAGGAAAACTCTATTTAATACAGTCAGGTGTTCTCTCCACCCCTCCCTATCCTTACACACACACACACACACCGTGATTACTAAAAGAACGTGGTAAACTAAAAGATCTTTTAAAAGGAAAATAAGGGAAGGGTCCATATATATATGGACACACAGGAGACTTAGAAACAATTGAATGACTTAGCCTGAATGGTCCCAAGTATCTATTACACCGATATTTCCCGGTTATAAATATTATTTCTAGGGATCCACATCAGGAACAGGTGCTGGTCCCTTGCAAGCTGAAAGCTAGCCACTCAGGAAGTCCAAGGGGAAAAATAATATCCAAGCCATTTCCTGAATAGATCAGCAGACCCCTGAATACGACTAGACGAGGCCAGGATCTCAAGACGACATATCTTTTTAAGAAAGCGAAAAAGGGTGGGAAAAAATATGGGAGGAAATATAAGGAAATAGCCACGAAAGGTGCAAAATAACAAAATAAGCATCGCAGCACATAGAAATGACGGTGTCAGGCAATAAAATAATATCTGCCTTTTAGAATCGACTATCGGCAGGAAAGGAATCGGCACTTCAGAAATACACCCTTAGTAGAGATATATATCCGGGATACCTCTACGGCTACCCAAAGATAAATAAAAAATCAGATTCAACGCAAGCCACGGTTGTCCCGGTGACAACCCTGTGAAGGTGGAAGTTGTGTTCTCAAGGAGAAAGAGTGTGGACACTTTTGAGCTGGCGTGTTGAAGAAGACTCTTGAGAATTGCCTTGGAGAGAAGAGCCAAGAAAAAAAAACACAAAGAAGTGGATTATACAATAATCCAGGTTTTTTTTTTTTACAACTGTTGCAGGCTCTCCGCCCCCCACACGGTCACGTGATCAAAATCCAGACGCTTGGCAACTGGCGTGTCTTTATGACGGTTTTGCAGCAGTTGGGTCACGCGATTTCCCCCCTTTTGCGACCTTCCGGCCGGCAAAGACTCGTTTAACGGCCGTGTGGCTAAATAACTGCAGTGATTCTGAAAGGAAAGGTCGTAAAAACGGGGCAAAACTCAATAACTACCTTGCTTGGCAATGGGCATTTTGGAGCTCAGTCGCGGTTGTAAGTCAAGGACTGTTTGTATTCCCCATTATTGTACACACAAGGAGAGAAGCAACCTAGAACTAAGGAGAAATTTCCTGACAGCGGGAATAATTAACCAGTGGAACGGCTTGCCACCAGAAGTTGTGGGTGCTCCAACACTGGAGGTTTTTAAGAAGAGACTGGACAGCCATTGGTCTGAAACGGGGTAGGGTTTCCTGCCTGAGCAGGGGGTTGGACTAGATGACCTCCAAGGTCCCTTCCAACATCATCATCATCATCATCATTATTATTATTCAAGCCAAACGGCCCCCTTCACTGAAAAGATGTCAGTTTACTAAAAATTATTTATTAGATATGTCACCCATCCTTTTCTTAGAAGCGAGAACAGCCCAATTCTCTCCTTAAGCCAGGCAGACAGAATGACGGGGGGGGGGGCTTCCGTAGTTACCGTAGATGCCCCCCAAGGGTGTCTGTTTCTGACTTGTTAGATTTAAGAGCAGGAGTTGCCTTCTTCCCCCATTAAATTATTTGCCATCAATGTTCTCGGCATCAGCAATCTCAGCGGCTCACCGATGCAGCTGTCCGAATTGTCGGGGTAGGAGACCACTTGGAGATCCCACGGCTGGGGAAGACTTTTTTTTTTTTTTTCATTGAGTCCCAGGTATGACCTCAGTTACAGGAGCAGGTGGGGGGATAGGTGGTCATGGAGAAAAATCTGTGGTCAGTAGGAGTCACAAACAGCTCGATGGCACATAATCAATCAATCAATCAATCAATTAATCAATCAGACACATTAGTAAGGACGGGTGTTTCAGGGGCTCTGTTTTTAAGGCAAAGACTCCGCTGTTTTGACCCATTTTTAGGCCTGCTCTGGAACCGAAGGCCAGGCCACAGACCAGCTCTGTCCCCCCCCCCCCGCCAGATGCATCCAGGCTATTCAGAAGCCTGCATTCCCCTAACAAGCAAAGCTGGATTTTTAAGGGTCAACTTTGCTTGGTCTGTGGCTTGCTATACTGGGGGAATCCGTTCCTAATTTCAGGCTTGCGTTTGGGGGTGTCTCCCAAAGGCACTAGCCCTGGAGGAAATCTTTAAATCCAGCTCTTTAAA